>NW_008357641.1:1145091-1158633 GCF_000622305.1 Nannospalax galili
GAGTCCCCCGCGCGGCGCCGGCGGGTGGGTACCCGCGCGCCGGAGTAGGCCTGCAGCCCCCTACTCCGGGAGGCTGCTCACGAGGGCTCCGGGGCGCGGGCGGGAATCCAGACTGCATTCAGACCTCCGAGCGCAGCGGGAGCACGCGCGCACAAAGGCACGCGGGCCACCGACACCGAGAAGGGCGTGCAGGGGCCTTGAGACGCTCAGCCCCCGGCGGGCAAGGGGGTGACGGGCGGCGCGAGGCCCTGCGGCGCGGGCCACACACGTAGGGACACCGGGGAGCGGCAGACAGGAGAGAAGCAGACACTGTTTTGAGGGGCATCAGGGACTGAGTTTAGAACTGAGTATGCCTAGCTAGAAGCCAGGCTTACAGACCTCACAGTCTACAACAGACCCTTGTATGCCCACAACCGGGTGCGCAGCCTGGAAAGACCCAGGTTCCAAGACACAGAAAACTAGGCCACAGCCAATGAGCTAGGCCTGGGCTGCAATCTCTGAAACTCAGGAGGCTGAGGCTGGAGGATCAAGGGTTTCAGGCCAGCCTGGTACAGAGTAAGTTTCAGAACAGTCTGAGCTGTAAGTGTGAGAACCTGTCTCAAACAAAACAAAAAGCAAATTAGAACACACCAGGTACACAGTCTCCAGGGGTACACTAGCAACAAATGAGCACACAAATATGTACACAGCTTTCATGGTTAGAGGCCAGAGGGCAGAAACACCAGGAACTTTGTAGAACCTGCACCCACCATGGGTCTCCAGAGCTGCAGAATCCCACTTGTGAAATTTAGGAACCTCTAAACACTGCCTCTGGGACCTTAAGTCAAAGACATGCAGGCAGGTGGGGATGCAAGGGGATGGGGTGAAGTGGGGTGCAGATGCCTCAGGTAGGTGGAAATGCAGATCCTCCATGTGCTAGATACAAGGGACACCACACACCTGCAGGAAGCACTGACCAAACCCCCTCCAGGTTCTTCACATAGACCCCTACATACTGCCTTGCCACACCCTCAGCTGTGTGCAGAAGTCACATCAGCCTGAGGCTGAATGGTCAGATCACACTATTTATGCCCCACCCCAAGCTTGGGGGTAGGTGAAGAATTTGAACCCCACCTCAAACCCAAACCTTTACCTTTGTGGGACCACAGCGCTGACCTTCCTGGCCATGCCCCACCCTCCTTTGACCCATCACTGGATTCCTGCCTTAATTTCTCCTTGATAGGCTCCCCTTCCTGACATTCCCCACACACACACACACTTAGAAAGACAAGCCTCAGCTGACACGGGAAAATTCCCTGGGGCAGAGAGAGACATATTCAAGGAAATAGATGGGAGTACACAGGCCCTGCAGCCCTTTGTGGTAGCACATGCCTTTAATCCCAGTACTCAGGAGACAGAAGTAGATGGATCTCTGTGAGATCAAGGCCACCCTGATCTACATTGGGAGTTCTAGGCCAACCAGAACTACAAAATGAGACTCTGTCTCAAAAAAGTGGGGGTAAATGGGCAGGAGGACCAGAGGTCCTCCTTGGCTACATAGAATTTGAGACCAGCCTGGGCTACATGAGACCCTGTCTCAAAGAACATATAACAAACTACTTGTTAGTAATAGCAGTTGGGCCTCTATAGGTGGGGTCAGCTTTGTTGATGCCCCTTCTGTGCCTGCTCCTGCCTCCCCCAGACAGGATGTTATGTAGTCCATGCTGGTCTCTACTCAATACATAACCCAGGCCAGCCCCTAACTCCTGACCCTACTGCCTCTACCTCCAAGTGCTGGGATTACAGGCATGTACTACCATGCCCAGCTGCATGTTCTAACTGGAAAGGGGGGTTGGGTGGCCTTGGGATATAAGGGTTACATTCATTCACTCATCCCCATCTCCCTATTTTGTGGGAGCTGTGTACAACCTAGGATGGGGATGCCTCGGTTTAGCTTTGGACTCTTACTCAGATTCAGAAAAGCTGCCATCATCTCAGATTCATCATCCCAGCAATGCTGAGAGGTCCAGAGGGACGGCAGCACAGCCCCAGCCGGGGAATTCTTTCTTAGGCCTTTTCCCAGCTGCTCTGCAGGGACCAGCAGACTACACTCCCTCCTAGCTTTCAGGGCCAGGCTGCCCCACAGCACATAAGGGCTCTGCCCCCACCTCTCTCCATACTGCCAAAATGCAGACCGAATTCTTCTGAAATAACTCCACCCTTAGTAGTGACATTGGTACAAATGCCTCACCCGCATGTGCGTGCCCCTTGGACTCGCCAGCCTTTGCACCCTGTACCGTCTACTCAAGGCTTCCTGACTGCCAGCCCGGTGGCCAGTCCACCTCTCGCCCCATTTCTCTGAATAGCCTTGGAGCCCAGTGGGGAAACTCCCGCCCAAGCGCCTGGATCCTGGGGGCGTGGGAACTGCCCCCAGCCCAGGACAGCGCCGCTGACTCAACGGGGGAGCCCCGGGGCTGTGACTCACAGCGCCCTTCCGGATCCCAGCCCTGCGAGGTCTCCCGCCCCTTGCCACTTCCCCCTTGGCACACCGCCAGGGCGTGTCCTTGGGGACCCGGGCAGCCCTCGACTTCATCACATCAGAGCTCAGGGCCCTGAAGCCCTCCGAGTCGGCGGCACTAGATGCTTGTGGGTGGCCGTGTCCCACTCGGGCAGTGCCCACGTGTGCCCAGGTGTGTATCACCGGCACACTCAGAAGTCAGCTGGGAGAAGCGTTCGAGGAGGCCAAGGCCAAGCTGGGCAGAGGCTGACATCGCGCGGCCCTCTGGGTCCTGGGCTTGTCACAAGCTCCGGTCACCTTCTGTGCTGCAGCAGTCAAAACCCTTAAAAACAGGTGCAGCAAATTTCCAAGTTCAGTTTCCCGTTCCATCTGTGTGTTTCTAGAATCCTGCTCCGCTCCAGAGACACCACCAGTCCAACGTCTTCCTCTCCGCTAGATAAATCGTTCGCCACCTGCTCAGGCTGTTTCCCCCATCACCACCAGAGGGCGCCCTGAACTCCTGTCAGTCTGCTTAGAACCCCCAAGGCTCCTCCTCACTCAGAACAAAAGCTAAAGTCTTCCACAAGGCCCTGCACGCTCCATCCTGTCCCTACCAGCCCTCGCTTCCTCCATTGCCTTCTTCTTCCTCTGTACCCATGCCAGGCCTTAAGCCGACCAGGCCCAGCCCAACCCCAAGGCCTTTGCACAGCCAGCATCTTCCACCAGGAACCTGCCCTGGATCTCCCAGATCCTACAGTGCTCCCTTCCATCTCCTCTAAGGGTCTGCTTCTCAGTAAGGCTCGCCTGACTCCCTTCTTTCAAATGGCTCTTCCTCGCTTTTTTCTTGGTGTGTTTTGTTCTGTGTTTCACTATGCAACCGTGGCTGGCCTCAAACTCACAGGGATCTGCCTGCCTCAGCCTCCCCAAGTGCTAGGACCAAAGACCCTGCTCCTCCACACCTGGCTTGTTCATTTTGAACACACTGAGACCTGGGGCTCATCAGTTAACTAGGCTGCCTGGCCAGGGAACACCAAGGATACTTCTGCCTCCACTTCCCCAACATTGCAATTACAAATATGCCCTTAAGCCTAACTTTTACAAAACTTTTGATTACATTTTATTTATTGTATGTATAGGGAAGTTGTGTGTACCACAGTGTGTATGTGTGTACCACAGTGTGTGTGTGTGCACGCGCGCGTGTGTGTGTGTGTGTGTGTGTGTGTGTGTACCACAGTGTGTGTGTAGGCCAGAAGACAATTTACAGGAGCTGGCTCTGTCTTTCCACTAGATGCATCCAGGGATGGAACTCAGGCTGGCCTGCAAGCTCCCCTACTTGCTGAGTCATCTCTGAACATTTTTTATGTTGATGTTTTAGTGGTGTGCAAGCACTTTATTGACTGAGCTATTTATTACCCAGTGCGCTTTCTCTCTCTCTCTCTCTCTCTCTCTCTCTCTCTCTCTCTCGCTTTCTCCTTTTTTCCATCTTCCCTCCCTCTCCTCTCGTCTTCTTCCTTCCTTGCTTCTTTCTTCAGAATTTCTATATGTAGCCCAGGCTACCCTGGAACTCTGTAGCCTCAGCCTCCTTTTTTGTTTCTTGTACCCACAGGTCATCTATTCCAAGGCAAGACTTGGTGGGCGGCAGGACTGGGGGTGTTGAACCTAAGCCTCATGCATTCTGGGCAAGAGCCTTAGTTCACACATGCACACTCACCAGTTGCAGAACAGCCAGGTAGGCTGCTGCCAGCACTGGGAAAGGAGCAGACATACAGTGGGGTACCTGTGAGATTCCCAGTCCTGAGAACTCTGGAGACTCAACGGAGTGTGGGAAAGACCTGGTCTGGGGGATGGGACTGCATGTGTGTACATGCCATGGTGTTGCTGTGGAGGTTAGAGAACAACTTGAAGGAGTTGGTTTCCTCCTTTCACCATGTGGGTCCTGGGAATCAAACTCAGATCATCAGGCTTGATGGCAAAGGACCTTACCTGCTGAGCCATCTTAACCCAGTTTTACTTTTTAGACAAGTATATTGAGATATTTCGTGTACACTAAAATTTATACTTTCTACAGTTCTAGGGTTGTTTTGAGCTTTTTGTTTTGGTTTGGATTGATTTAGTTTAGTTTAGTTTAGTTTGAGACAGGGTCTCGCTGTGTAGCACTGGCTGACCTTGGAACTCACTATTATATAGATCAAGTTGGCCTGGTCCTCACAGAAATCTGCCTAAGTCTGCTGCTGCTGGGATTAAAGGCACACACCACCGTGCCCAGCAAAATTTTCAAGTTTAAAAATGGTGGGGCTGGAGAGATGGCTCAGTGGTTAAGAACACTGTTCTTGCAGAAGACCCGGGTTCGAATCCCAGCACCCACATGGCAGCTATAGCCGGGCGTGATGGTGCACACCTTTAATCCCAGCACTCATGAGGCAGAGGCAGGTGGACCTCAGTGAGCTTGAGGCCAGCCTGGTCTCTATAGTGAATTTAGGCCAGCTGGGGCTACAGGGAGACCCTGTCTCAAAAAAAAAAAAGACCAAAAATAAATAAATAAAAACAATTGGTGGTGGGTGCATGGGACATGGTTTAGTGGTGATCATTCACCTAGTACATGTGAATGCCTGGTTTAATCCCTCAGCATGCACACACACAAACACACACATACACACAGCAATCTATCCAAAGGTCATTACTGTGCAATGAAAGGAGAGATGGACTGACAGTACTATAATACAGGCAAACTTACAATGTGAAGAACCCCTTTTTGTACCAGATGATGACAGCCGAGGGTTGCCTGACCAGCTGTCTGGAGAGAAAAAGGAAGTGACCACTAATGGACTTGGGGTTCTTTGAAGGCAATGAAAAGTTCTAAAATGAATTGTAGGCCAGGTTGTGATGGCTCTGTCTGTGGTCCCAGCCCTCGGAAGCCTGAGGCTGGAGGGTTGAATGACACCTAGTTGAAGACCGGTGTGGGCAGCATATGAAGACTCAAAGGAATGTCAAATCACAAAACCATGTGGTTAATACCTGTAATTCCAGCACTCTGGTGACCAAGGAAAGAAGACTGCTCCAGTGCCAGGCCAAGTGGAGTAACTGTTTCAAAACAAAATCAAGGGGCTGGAGAGATGGCTCAGTGGTTAAGAGAACTGGCTACTCATCCAGCAGACTCTGGTTCAGTTCCCAGCACCCACATGGCAGCTAACAAGTGTCTGCAACTCCAGTTCCAGGGAACTGACTCATTCTTCTGGCCTCCACAGGCATTGCATACACTGGTGCATTTGCATACATGCAGGCAAAACACTCATAAAATAAAAATAAATAAAAACCACAAAATCAACCATGAAAATAAATTATTATTGTGTGTTATGTAAAGATTTTATTTTGGGGGCTGGAGAGATGGCTCAGTGGTTAAGAGTACTGACTGCTCTTGCAGAGGACCCAGGTTTGATTCTCAGCACCCACATGGTGGCTAACATCTGTAACTTCAGTTCCAGGGGATCGGATGCCCTCTTCTGACTTCCAGAGGCATTGTGCAATGTGGGCACACTTACATACATGCAGGCAATACACTCACACACATAAAATAAAAATAATAAAATATTTAAAAAGAGTCTATTTTGAATTATGTGTATATGTGATGTGGAGGGATACGTGCATGTGAGTGCAATGCAGTGGAAGCCAGAAGAGGGCATTGGATTCCCTAGAGGTGGAGTTGCAGGTGGTTGTAAGCTGCCAGTCCTGGACACTGGGAATCAAACTCAGGTCCTCTGCAAGAGCAGCACCTATTCGTAAGGGGTGAGCCATCTCTCCAGTCACCAAATAAATAAAGTTAAAGTGCAGTGTGATGATGGTTTGCCCAAGTCTGCATATTCTGAAAACACTTGGATGCATTGATTATCAACCTTACAGTATGTGAAATTTTTTTTGGTCTTTTTTGAGACAGGGTCTCCCTGTAGCCCCAGCTGTCCTGGAACTCACTATGTAGACCAGGCTGGCCTTGAACTCACAGAGATCCGCCTGCCTCTGCCTCCCGAGTGCTGGGACTACAGGCATGCACCACCATGCCCAGCTTTTTTTTTTTTTTAACTAAGCATTTATTTCGGCATTTCACCCAGTGTCAAGGCAACTATGTGGAGGTCAGAGGACAACTTTCAGGAGTTAGAAGTAGGTTTTGTACTTCCATCATGTGGGTCTTTGCGGGAGGCTCTCCCTCTCTTCGTGGGTCGTTGGCCACCGGCCCACGAGGGCAGGGAGAGCAGAAGCGGCGAAAGGGGTCAGGACGGCCAGTGAGCGCTGACGGAAGACAGCCCTTCCAGGGAAGCTGGTCGCAGGCACAGTGAAACAGCAGTGATACAGCTCCAGACAGTGAAACAGCTCCATTTTTTAGTGGGAGAACTAGAGAATTTATAGTGTGGAGGCAGTAGCAAACGCCTCAGCTGATAGGTGCTCATAGTATGCTTTATTTACATGTGGCAGTGGGCTCCTATCTTCCAGACTGTGAGACAAGGTCTGATTATCATATAGAAAAAACCTGGGGGTAGTTTTTACTCCAGGTAACTATGCCAAAGGTCATGTTTTTAGATAAGGTCAGGCATCCGTGCTTGGTGGCACTTTCCAGGTGAGCCAGGAAGAGAGCAGGAGGCCCCCTGCTGAAAAGGGGAGTCCTTCCATTTGGTGCCGAGCCCCTCAGGGCTATCCGGACATGGAGAAACTACAACCCTAACAGCAGGGTTTCCCAACAGGTCTTGGGGTTCAAACTCAGGTTGTCAGTCTTGGTGGCAATGAGCCTTACACAATGTGTGCTCTTGTGAGCCCTGGTATGAATTCCTTATCTTATCTATCCATCTATCTCTATCTTTCTTTCCATGTAGCTCTCAATGGCTTGGAACTTACTATGTAGACCAGGCTATCCTTGAACTCACAGAGATCTGCCTACCTCTGCCCAGGCTTAAAGCTTCGTGTGCCATCACATGGCCAGTGAATTCTATTTCAGTAAACTCTTAAACCTTTAAAAAATTTTCTTAAAAAATATTTTTTTCTTTGTGGTACCGTGAATTAGGCCTAGGATCTCTCAAGTGCACTATCACTGAGCCACAGATCCCCAGCCATTTTTCTTAGGTCTTTTTTTTTGTTGTTTGTTTGTTTGTCTGGCTAAACTATCCAGGCATACTTTAGCTCACACTGTCTTGAATTCCCACTCCTGTTTCAGCCTACCAAGGATTAGGATTAGACTCACAGGCCTCCAGGCCCAGTTTAAAATCATTTAATCTTGGTCAGGCAAAGTGGTGCACACCTTTAGTCCCAGCACTCCAGAGGCAGAGACAGGCAGATTTCTGTGAGATAGAGACCAGCCTTGTCTACATAGCAAGTTCCAGGCCAGCTCCAAAACCCAAAACAAATAAATAATAAAATAAAATAAAAGGGAAAAATGAACATATACTCTTGGGCTGGAAAGATGGGTCAACAGAGTCCAGCTCCTAGCAGTCATGTCTGACAGCTCACAACAGCCTGCAACTCCAGTTCTGGGACCAACACCTCCAGCCTCTGCAGGCACAAACCCACAAATATCCACATAATTTTTATTAAAAATATTTTTTTTAAAAACACATTTATTTTGGTGATCTGCTTTTTCAGTGCCTTCTTAAATCTTGCACCCATGTGGAGGCCTCCAGGTGTCCCTGGGCTGGAACAGTTGTCTGTCTGCCTGAGAGGTCCTGAGCTCAGAGAGGTGTTCCCTAGAATCCTCTCCTTGCAGCCTCAGTCAAGGATTGGAAGAAGGGTTCTTGCGCGGCTTTCTGCCAAGCTCAAGGCTGAGACACCCTCCTAGACAGCCAGAGTTGTGAGTGAGCCCCTGTGCCTGTGACCCTCCCCTGGGGGGATGGATCAGATGGCCTAGAAACTCCCTTACTGGGTACTGGGGTCCCATGGATGGTGACTTTTCACAGAGAGGGTGGTCACCCAGGCCCAGGGGCAGGTCTGAGGGACCATGACCTCACAGCACACCCCCAGAGAGGGCCTGGGACTAGGGGTGGGGGATGGGCAGCTCTACTCAAAGGCCCTTTGTGGGAGCAGCTGGGGGTGCCAGAGGACCCCGCCCTGTGACTCAGTCTCATTGCAGGGCGGTGATTCATGCCCAGCCCCCCTCCAGCGCCACCCTCAGCAGATGCTTTGCTTGCTCCTGCTTCAGCAGGGTGGCCTCTGCAGCCACTTGGCCGCCACCTACTCACAGCCTGTGACCGGCACCCACTCCCGGGTGTGCCCCTTTTGCTCTGTCTTGCCCTTCTGGGTCCGGATGGTGGAGGACCCCTTCTTACACCCTGGCCCTCCCAGGGGCAGCGAGCTGGGCTCCAGGGGTGCCCGCTCTTGGTTCATTCTTGATAATGTGATTCTCAAAGCGGTCCCTTTGATAGATGGCTAAACTGAGGCTTGGGAGCTTAAGGACTGCAGGCCGGAGATTCAAAGCAGTCTTGCATAATAATGACGGACGCCTGTGCAGGCACCAGGACAGGCTTAGAGCATCTTGCAGCCAGGCCTCCTTTTCGCTCGGGGATAAACTGAGGCAGCCGACTAGCAGCCCAAGACCCCCAGGCTGGGCCCTTCTGCCCCGCCCCTCCAGCCGCCCAGGCCTGCCAGCCTGCCAGGCGCCGCGCCCGTTAGCATCACGCTGCGGTGAGTCACCCGCCGTCCCGGGTCGTCCCCCCCCCCCCCCCCCCCCGCACACCAACAAACAGCGCGTTGCTGGGCGACGGCGCAGCCGCCCCGGCGGCCGGTTCGAGCCTCCAGCCCTCGCCGGAGGCAGCCGGCAGGGGGCGGCTCCTGTGGCCTTCCGCTCGGCGGGATTCCGCTCTGGCTGCGGTTGGCATCCATGGTGGGGGAGACAGCTGTGATGTGATGGGGTTGGGGGAGTGTGAGGGCTCAACCCAGACTCAGCCCTGGGCCGGGCCCTGGGGACCGGACCTGGGGGCCAGAGCCTCTTCCAGAGGAAGCCTGCGAGGGTGGGGCCCGCAGTTCTGAGGCCGTGGCCCGGCCTGGCAGCTTTAACCTGCCTCCAAAGCAGTAGCTAGCATTAGAGTCCAAACCCTTTCTAGGAGGCCACGTGACATCAGTGTCATTAGCAATCTTAATGTTCTAGGCTTTTTTTCTTTTCAAAAAAATTATTTTAGCCCGGCGTGTTGCTGCACGCCTTGAATCCCAGCACTCGGGAGGCGGAGGCAGGAGGATCTCTGTGAGTTCAAGGCCAGCTGGGTCTAGAGAGGGAGTTCCAGGCCAGCTGGGCTGCTGGAGACCCTGTCTGAAAAAGACCAAAAATACCAAAAAATTTTTTTGAGCCGGGGTCTCCCCAGTTGTTAGCAACGAGGGTGCTGGGATCTGTACCCAGTCCTCTACAGGAGAAGCCAGTACTCTTAACTGCTGAACCAATTCTCCTAGTCTCTATTCTTTCTTTCTTTTCTTTTTTTGGGGGGGTTGTTTTTGTTTTGTTTTTGAAGACAGGGTCTCATGTAGCCTAGGCTGTCCTGGAACTCACTGTGTAACTAAGGATGACTTAGAACTCCTGATTCTTCTGCCTCCACCTCCCAAGTGCTGGGATTACCACCATTATGGGGGCATTAGCTAATTTAATGTTTCCCATAGACCTCTTAGTGGTTCCTGAGCATCCCTGTTTTATAGGTGGGAAACTGAGTCACAGTGCCTTAACTGTACCTTGCCAGGTGCCTCAGGACAGTCTGAAGGAGGTTGACTTGGGTTCCCCAACTCTCTTTGGTAGCAACTGTGTCGGGGCACAAAGAACAAGTCCACATAGGAGCCGGGGAGGGTCCAGGTGTGTTGCCTCAGAGCTCTGGACACAGGCATCTAGATGGCTTCTCATGCCAGCTGCCCTGAGGGACAGTGAGAGGATTCACAGGGGCCATGTCCATCCCCTCACTCTAGGGTCCCAGCACCCCATAATAGTCACTTACTGGCCTCCTCTGAGGAAGTAATGAGCTGCCCGGAGAATAGAGGGCTTTTGTCTCAATCAATGTTTGGGGGCTGGAGAGAGCGCTCAGTGACTGACTGACAGTGCTTGCTGCTCTTGCCAAGGACCTGAGTTCAGTTCCCAGCACCCACATGATAGCTAACAACTGTCTATAACTCCAGCTCCAGGGAATCCGACATCCTCTTCTGGCCTCTGGGTATCTACACACACATGCACATCCATCAAGTAATTTTAAATAAACTTAAATCTCCTTTTTTTTTTTTTTTTTTTTTTGGGACCCCGTCTCAAAAAGACCAAAAAAAGAAAAGAAAAGAAAAGAAAAAAAATATTTGGTTGTATGACGACCCACTCCTGTGATCTCAGCACTTCAGGAGGCTGAGGCAGGAGGTTTGCTCTAAGCTTGAGATCATCCTTAGCTACATAATGAGTTCAAGAAACCTAGGCTAAACAGCAAGACACTGACTCAACCTCCATTTTAAATAAAAAGTAATGTTTAGCATACATGGTGGTGCACACTTATAACCCCAAAACTGGAAGCTGAGGAAGGAGGATCATAGATTTGGGGCCATCCTGAGCTACATATCAAGGCCTTACTTCACAAACAAGAAGGGCAAGGAGCATGGGCTCAGTTGGTAAAGGACTTGCATGACACGAAGCCCTGGGTTTGAGCCCAGCACTTGGTAGGTAAAAGCAGAGGATCAGAAGTTCAAGGTTATCTCTGGCTACACAGAGAGTTTAAGGCCAGATTTGCAGGATGATGAGTGGATGGGAAAATGGAAATTAACATTTCCCAGCCATGGGAGAGCAGAATCAGTGGTTCCCTGCTGCTTTTCTTGAGAATGGAGGGGTAGAAGTGTTAGGTGGGGAGCAGGAGGTAAAGCTATTGGAAGGTATTTAGGCCAGAGATACTGGTGGCTTTGGGATATGGCTGTGGGCTTAAACACAAATACCAGGGCTCAGGGGATAGCTCAGTGGTTAAGAGCGAGCACTGCCCTTGCAGAGGTCTGAGTTCTGTTCCCAACACCCACAGTAGGTGGCTGCAACTCCAGCTCCAAGGAATCTGGATCCTCTTTTGGCCTCTGAGGACACACACACACACACACACACACACACACAAACCACACACACATAAATAAAAATTAAATCTTAAAAAAATTATATATATATATGTATGTATATATATATATATATGAGCTGGAGAGCTGGCTCAGTGATTAAGAATTAAGAGCATTGGGTTCAGTTTCCAGCACTCACATGATGGCTAACAACCGGTTGTCCTTAATCCAGATCCAGGGGATTCTGCGCCCTCTTCTGGCCTCTGTGAGCATTGCATGACATGGGTGCCCTTACATACAAGCAGGTAAAACACTCATACACATAAAATGAAATCACTGGGCATGGTGGCACACACTTTTAATCCCAGCACTCTGGAGGCAGAGGCAAGCAATGTGAGATCAAGGCCAGCCTAGTCTACACAGTGAGTTCCAGGCTAGCTGGGGCTACAGGGAGACTCTGACTCAAAAAAAAGAGACCTAAATTTTAAAAATAGTATAGGCCATCCAGTTACATTTGAATTTCAGATACAGGGCAAGCTGGTTTTTAAGAATAATTTTTTATATGTATGAGTGAGTGTATTGCCTGCATGTATGTACCCATTTTATGTAAAGCCCAAGGAGGCTATTGGATCCCCTGGGACTGGAACTACAGTTGTTAGCTGCCATATGAGTGATAGGAATCAAATCCAGGTCCTCAGGAAGAACAAGTGATCTTAACTGCTGAGCCGTCTCTCCAGTGCCTCTTTAAAGTTTTATTTCTATTTTATGTGTACGAGTGTATTGTCTGCATGTGTGTAAGTGCACCCATATCACGCACTGCCAAACCCTGGAACTGGAGTTACAGGCAGTTATTAGCTACCATGTGGGTGCTGGGAATTGAACCTGGGTCCTCTGCAGTCAGTGCTCTTAATTAATGGCTGAGGCAAATCTCCAGCTCCTGAAAGCTGTTTGATTTTTGGCATTGCTATGGGACATACTTATATACTTTAAAACAGAAAGCCTGGTCTAAAGCAGGCCTGGTAGTTCAGGCCTGTAACCAGACTAGACCACTTGGAAGTTGAGACAGGAAGACTGTCAGGAGTTTTGGGCCAACCTAGGCTACAGAGTGAGCTCCAGACCAGCCTGGGCTGTGTGAGATCTTGTCTCCTAAGACCTGTCCTCTCTCTGCAACGAAACAAAATTCCACGGTGTATCTGAAAGTTAAATTGAATTGGATGCTGCTGTGTGTTTTACCAGGGAGCCCCACTCATGATGGGGTGCCAGGCACATCTGGAGATGAAGGCACTCATTGGCACTGCTGGAGAGCCAACCCCGGGTTCGTGCACACTCCAGGCAAGCGCTCTGCTGCTGAGCTATGCACCTGGCAGAAGTCCGTGTGTGCTAATTTGTTCCCATTTTACAGACAGGTAAGCTGAGGCCCCGAAGACTTTCTCCTAATTTGTAAGCGGGTGACGGGGACTTGGAATGGCGGCTCCTCCTGCACTGGCTGCAGCTGGGTGACCGGCGGGGCCTGGCGGGGTGGGTGCGGTGGGCGGTCTGTGTCCCCGCGCAGCCTCAGCCTCGCCCCGCCAGCCTGCGCGGGTCTATTTTTACCTCTCTCCGGGCCGGGCGACAGGAAATCAGAGCGCGCCCCAGATGTGGGAGCAGCTGCCACTGGACGCGCCGCGGCCGGGGCGGGGTCGGCTCGGGTCCCCTTTGTTCCCAGCCTCGCCGCCCCTGCGAGTCTCTGGCCCATCCCCCCTAGAGCCCGGGACCCGGACACCCCGCTCAGGCATCGGGGACCCCTGTCCCCGGCAGCCCCGCCCCTGCCATTGTTTACTCTGCGGTCGCCTCCTAGGAAACTTTACCCGCCCGCAGTAATTTTATTTGGGAACTTGGGCCGGTTGCCATAGTAACCCCAGTGACGTCAGAGGGGCTGGGGCCCGAAATCCCCGGGAAAGGAAGCGCGGGGGATAAGGAGAGACCCCAGAAGGGTTCCTCTTTAACCCACACACGGAGCCAGAGGCGACCCACATTTCTTGGGCCACCCCCCCTCCCGCCGACTCGCC
>NW_008357641.1:1158702-1195652 GCF_000622305.1 Nannospalax galili
CAGGCGCGCTGGGCTAGGCTTGCGGCCACTCCAGTCCAGCCACACCAGAGACCCTGTAACTACCCATCCCCGGGGTCCAGTCCTATCCACCCACCTCAGAGACCCTGTAACTATCCATCCCCAGGATCCAGTTCTGTGTCACTCCAGAATCCCTGTAACTACCCATCTGCAGGGGGCACTCCTGTCCACCCACCCCAGAGACCCTGGCAACGCTGTCCATCCCCTAGGTAACCAGCCACCTGGCCTGGTCCCCAGGCCCCCAGGACTCCTCTGCCCATCTTAGGCGGCAGGAACACCAGTGGGGGGTGGCTGAATGAAAGGCAGTGAGCTGGGGCCACTACCGAATGTCCTTCCCCGGATGTGGGGTGTGGCTGGTGCCCAGCAAGGGGGCAGGGATCTGGTGGGATCCTGGTCCACAACATAGCCAGTCTCCAAGGAGACAGGAGTCAGGGGCCCTGCCTGGCCGGGAGAAGCATAGCCAGGGGAGGAGCCACCCTAACCACAGTGACGTGGACTTCCTGGCAGGCCTGTTTGAAGTCTGTATGCTGAGTTGCCATGGGGCCCGGTAGGGGCCCTCATTATGGGCCTGGGTGACCTGTAGGGCAACCTTCCATATCTGACAGGGTCCCTTGACATAGCTCCCCTCCCCCTCTCACAGTGGATCTGGTGGCACCTAAGCTGGGTCAGAATGTGACAACCTGTCCACACATTTTCAGACCTGTTTTGCAGTGGCTGAAAGAGGCAACATCATTTGGCCAAAGATAACCCAGCCAGAAAGTGGGGAGTGTGTATCCCTCTATCCCACCCCATCCTGGCCTCCTGGCTATTGGGCCCACATCCTAGGCACACTGGTACCTCTGGGCCTTTGCACAGACATGTCTCTTGACAATGTTCATCTCCAGATATGGCAATATGGTGCCTCATGTCAGATGTTCTTAGCACAGCAGATATTTTTTTCCTTTTCTTTTCTTTTTTTTGGTTTGTTGAGACAGAGCCAGGCTGGCTTCAAACTTCAAGCTCCTCCTGCTTTAGCCTCCATAGTGCTGAGATGACAGGAGTGTGTGCCACCACCATGCCCCTCCCAAATGTGTGTGTGTGCACTTACCCATGCCCCTCCCAAATGTGTGTGTGTGCACTTACCCATGCCCCTCCCAAATGTGTGTGTGTGCACTTACCCACACTAGTGCCCATCTGATCTGCTCTAACCCTGTCTCTGTCCATCCCACTTGTTGCTATTGTCAAAAGAAGCAGTGGTCCTCCCTGGTGAGCTGGGATACAAGGCTCCTATGGGTGGATGAGGCGGCCATCTGGAGATTCATGGTGAAGCTGAGAGACAGGAGGTTAGGAAGCAGAGACACGATAGGGGAGCCATAAACCACTCACTGGTGATTGGTGCCTCCAGGCCAGGGGTGGTGATGCATGCTTGTCATCCTAGCACTGGGATGAGGTAAGAGGATCACCAGTTCCAGGCTAGCCTGGGCTACATAGTGAGACTGTCTCAACAAACCAAAATACAAAGAATAAAGTATTCACAGGTTGGATGAGTGTCTGGAAATATGTATCAGGGCTGGAGTGCGATGCTCTTTATAGGGGCTGACTCTGGGATGGAAAAGGAGCACTGTGGGGGAGCAGGGTGGAGGATGGACCCCAGAGACTGGGGAAGAGGTGTCACTTTCTACTTCTGGAAAGCGCTGGAGTCACTTTCTACTTCTGGAAGCAGTGTTTGAACTCAAGTGTATGTACAGGACAGCCTGCACCGAGAACTCCATTCCTGCATTCTCTGTCATTAATTTTGAGACTCAACTTATCTAACCCAGGCTGGTCTCCAACTCACCTTGTACCCAAGGATGACCTTAAACTCTTGATCCTCCTGCCTCCACCTCCTAAAGCTGACATTACAGGCCCATGCCATGAGGTATCTAATTTTGGATTTCTGAGACTGGCTCTCATTCTGTACCTGGATCTGGCTTTCAAGTCACCATCCTCCTGCCTCAGTCACTGGAGCACTGGGCTCAGAAGCTCCATCTGGCTTTCTCTGCTCTCATTTAGCCCCCTTCAGGAGGCCATCTCTCCCACCTCTACCTCCCAGGCCCTGCCTGCCCTGAGTTGGGGAATTCTGTGCCACCCCAAATCCTCCCCTGGGGCCCCAGCATGGTGGGCGGCTCTGCCCCCTCTTGCCCTAACCTGTCAGATCCTGCATCCCGGGCCAGCCTGTGGGCCCCACGTGGAAGGAAGCTTTGGAGCCCCAGGGCTTCTACCTCTGGGATGGCAGCTAGGTGTGGCTTTTGCCCCAGCCCCCCAACCCCACACAGATCCAGAGAGGCAGAAGGCTGAGCTGAATGACAAATAGGGGATCCCAGAGGAACTTTGGGCTGCAGGGTGGCATGGAGGCACCTGACCTGTGCTTCCAGTGCCCCCTCTCCTTGCATTGTTCAGAGAGGAGCTTGTCCCCTTTCCTCCCAGAAGGAGGTGAGAGATTCAAGGGCAGTCTTTGAGAAATGTTAGGGATTGTTGGAAGAATTGAGTGCCTAGAGCAATGCCAGGGAAAGCCCAGGAAGCCCCAGCCCCTGCAGTGACCTGATGGTGTTCAGTGTGAGCTAGGGTTGGTCAGTCTTTGTCTTGCCCTCCAGAGGGCGGGGTGGCAGTTGATGCCCAAGGAGGCTGGTGTGGCTATAGAGGGCACCCTGCCCCTGCTTTGCTAGGTTTTGTTCCTAGTCCCCCACCTGGGCATGGGGCCAGGCCCTGAGGCAGGGCCCAGTCGTGGGGAACAATGCCTCCATCTTTCTCCGGGTGGAGGGGAGGCCTAAGGAGGGGAGGCCTCCGGGTGGAGGGAGAGACACGCACACAGAGGAGGAATTGGGGGGGGGGCTCCTCCTCCGGGGTACTCCAAGTACTACTGGGGAGTTTCCCAGATGTCCCTGGTGAGTGGGGGAGGGTGCCAGGAAGCCTGGGAAGGGGATCACCTGGACTGGAGTCAGAAATTCTTTTCTACAACAAATTCTTTTCTACAAGAGAGGATTGGTGAGATAAAAGGAGGGAGTCCCTAAGACAGGAGAAGGTGTTGTGGAAGTTTGGGAGGCTCCCAGGCTATCTACGCCCAAGCCCATTCAGGATATGGGTTGAGAAAGTTGGGCCTGAGTTGGGGACCAGACAGAATTGGGGGACAGGAGGGAGAAAGTGCGGGCAAGCCGCCTCCAGGGGCTCATGACGCCGTCGCCCGCTCCGCCCCGCGCCCGCCCCCTGCCCGGCCCGTAGGGGAGGAGACGGGAAGGTTTTAAAGGCGATCTTGGCCACGGCGGGCCAGTAAGAGAGTGGGGTGGACGTCTGTTCCCGCCCGGGCGGCCGCAGCGCGCAGGGCCGGCTCCCTCCCACGCGGGTAAGTGGGGTAGGACCCGGGCGGGATCCGCGGAGCGGGAGGCGCCACCGCAACTTCTGCGCGCCGGACTCATAGGCGGACAGGGGTAAAGCGCGACGGGTCCCCACTCTGCGCGCCCGGGAGCTGGAGAGGAGGGACCCACAGCTGGCGGGATCCCAGAAGCCCTGGCCTGGGTCACCCCAGAGAACTGAGTGCGGAGGGCGCCAGGGTCCAGCCGCCTTGAACTTGAACTTGGCTAGCGGGGAGGGGGAATGTAGCTGCAGGGGCTGAGGATGAAGCGGGGAGGGGCCGCCAGGGTTCTGTGAATGAGCGAGAGAGAACTGTAGTTTAAGTTCACGGATGGATAGAGGGAAGGCGCCCACGGGAGAAGCAGGGTGGGGGCTCTGCAGTGCCAGGCTCGCTTGCCCCTTTTCTCCCCTCTGGAAGGAGAAGTCAATCAAGATTGCATAGGAAGGGGGGGCAGCTTTGTGCAACTCTGGGGTCCCAGTGTCTTGGTCTTAAGGAGAGGTGGAGGCACCCGCAGTGAACCCCAGTCTGACCTCTGATTAGAATTGAACACTACTAACCCCCCAGCTTTAACTGATCTTCCTGCCTCCTGGTCAGGTTCCACACTCCAGTGGCCTTTGACTGTCTAGGAGGCACCCTTGGTTGCCTGTCCCCATCCCCTCTCCAGCCCCCAGCAGGTGCCCACCTCTAAGGCTGGGGGACTCTGGTATGAGGGTTATCCCTGGCAATGGAACCTGTGACAGGTGCCCAGGCTTGGAGTGGAGGTGATGAGAGTCTCACCCTATCCACTCACCCACGCTCCATTCCTGGGCCAGCCTGGGCACATGTGTTCAGCCACCATGATCCTGGGAGGGCAAGGCCTTGTACTGGCTGGAGCCTGGTGAATAGGGGCAGTGGAGCTCTCTGTCCTCACTGGAGCATCTCCCTCCAGAGCCCCCTTAAGACCCCCAACTGGCAGGCCTTACTCCAGGAACTGACAGGGGTCTTAAAATAGCTGTGGTTCTGGATAGGGCTGGCACAGCACACATGCATGACAGGGCGTGTCCAGGGGGTCAGGCCTGTCTCTGCTGGCCCAGCCTTTGAACTTGGCACATTCTTGCTTGCTGGAGAGAGACAGCCAAGGCAATGCCCCATGAGGGACAACCCCCCCATGCCATGGCCATCCTGTGCCTGCTACAAGTGGAGGCCAGATGTTCCCTGCAAGCCCCAGCTTTGGGGCAGGCCCCCATCTCTGCTCTTCCAGCAGCAGGCCTGTGTGGAAACATGGGGGTCACCTGCCCTCCATGGGCGCTACTAGTGGTTTGATACATCTTAATGTGTCTCTTGAGATAGGGTCTCATTCCAACATAGGCTGACTTAGAATTCACTGTGCAGTTCAGGCTGGCCTGGAGCTAATATCCTCCTACCTGCCCCTTCCCTGTTCCTTAAGTCAGCATTCAGCTGGTTACTTTTGTTTAGTTTTTTGAGACAGGGTCTCAGGTACCACTGGCTGGCCTTCAACTTGCTATTTAGCTGAGGATGATGACCTTAAATTTTTGATACTCCTGCCTCCACCTGAGTACTGGGATTAAGTGTCAGCTGTCTCTGGTTTATGTTGTGCTAGGGATAGAACCCGGGACCTTGTGCATGCTAGGCAAGCACTTGTTTATTGAGGCAGGGTCTTATGTAGCCCAGGCTGGCCTCAAACTTTCAGTGTAGCCAAGGATGACCTTGAACTCATGATCTTATGATCTCCTGCCTGTGCCCCTGAGTGCTGGGATGCTGGGAGTGTGCTACCAAGCAGGCCGTTTTCTTTTCTTTATGGAGTGTAGACACAGCTTGGAATGTTCCTGCCTCCGTTTTTCCATCAGTAAATGGGAACATTTGAATGCAGTGGGACATAGCCTGTGCTGCCCCTATGTCCTGGGCCTTGTGCTACAGTCTTTTGTGGGGCTCCCTGGTCTCTTCCTTTTCTGCTGCTGGATGCCCAGGGTGGATGTGGAGGTGTGTCTTCAGGGCTGGTCACTGGGCAGGATGAACCTGGAGGGCAGTGGTGTGGGTGTGAGAATCCTTGGGCAGGACGCTGCCATGCCTGGCACGGCTGAGTCACACTCCAGCGGCGCCTTGCCCCAGGCTGCTAGAGCTGGAGCTGGCGCCACCCTGGGTGTGGCCACTGAGTTGAGGCCCTGGACAGAGCTGGGTTAGGTGGGTAGGATGGCCAATCAGCCTTGAGCGGCTGGGAGAGAGAATTTGGGATGGCCCTTGGTGCCCCCCATGGCTTCCAAAATCACTTTTCAGGACTGGGATCACCCAACCCCAAGCATGCTCAGGGACCTAGAGCCTTGGGCCTGAGAATAATATATGTTTTATTATTCAATTTTTTTTTTGAGTCAGGGTCTTCCTGTAGCCCCAGCTGGCCTGGAACTTGCTATGTAGACCAGGCTGGCCCTGATCTCACAGCGATTTGCCTGACTCTGCATCCTGAGTGCTGGTATTAAAGGCTTGCACCACCATGTCTGGTTTGAATAATAATTTTTGGGGGCGTCTCCCTGTAGCCCCAGCTGGCCTGGAACTTGCTATGTAGACTGAGTCAGGGTCTTCCTGTAGCCCCAGCTGGCCTGCAACTTGCTATGTAGACCAGGCTGGCCCTGATCTCACAGCGATTTGCCTGACTCTGCATCCTGAGTGCTGGTATTAAAGGCTTGCACCACCATGTCTGGTTTGAATAATAATTTTTGGGGGCGTCTCCCTGTAGCCCCAGCTGGCCTGGAACTTGCTATGTAGACCAGGCTGGCCTTGAACTCACAGAGATCCATCTGCCTCTGCCTCCTGAGTGCTGGGACTAAAGGCATGGGCCATAACACCTGGCCTGAGTAATAATTTTTTTTTTTTTGTCTTTTTGAAGCAGGGTCTCCCTGTAGCCCCAGCTGTCTTGGAACCCACTATGTAGACCAGGCTGGCCTTGAACTCACAGAGATCTGCCTACCTCTGCCTCCCAAGTGCTGGGACTACAGGTGTGCGCCACCATGCCCGGCTGTAATAATTATTTTTAATCTTATTTAATCAATTAAAAAAAATTTATAGGCAGAGCCTATGTAGCCCAGGCTGGCCTGGAACTCCATAGGTAGTCCGAGATGACCGTGAATTCCTGATCCTCTACCTCCTGAGTGCTGGAATTACAGGTGTACACCACCATGCCTGGTTTTAGGTTTTTGTGCTGGGGATGGAACCCAGGGCTTGGCGTAAGCTAGGCTAGGGCTCTGTATCCCCAGGCTGGGTTTTTTGTTTTGTTTTTCTTTTTGAGAGGCTCACTCCACAGTCCAGGCTGGTCTCGAACACTTGCCTTAGTCTGCCGAATGCTGGAATGACAAGCATGTGTGACATCTAGTGAGCCTTGGAATCCTGAGGTGCTAACAGAAGGGGCTAGAACATCTCAGAAGCCAGCAAGTAAAATGGGTGGTTAGCATCCCTCTCCCAGTACAGGCCAGGGCTTGGGATAGGCCAGAGCAAGCCTAGGTCTGCACTCTAGTGTACAAGTCTGGGCTCTGGACGGCTTGAAAGGAACTTAAGGGCTTGGATATGGCTTGGTGGTAGCACATTGGCCTAACCTATGCCAGGCCCTGGGGTCTCTTCCCCAGCACCACAAAAAGAATTTTAAAAAATGGGATGGGGGTTTGGTTTGGAGTGTAGCTGGCCGGCACCAGGGGTGGGAGGTCGCTGATATCCCTATTTATAACAAGTGATTCAGCCCTGCTCACCCCTTCCTGCAACCCCTCCACCCTGGGTGGCACCGGGGTCCAGCCGCTAGCCGATGTCCCTGCTTCCCCCACCCGGGTTCGGGTGTCTAGTCCCTGTGCGGGTTCAGGCATGGAGGGCGGGGATTTGTGACTCGCGTCCGGCTGGCCCAGGCCCAGCCGCCGAGCTCCTGGGAAGTCTGGGCCATTAGGCAGAGTGCTGGTGACATGCGGGAGGGCGGCGGCTGGGCGGGGCCTGCAGCCCGTGGTATTTTCCGATCCCAGCTGCTCTGAGAGGGTGGAAAGTATTTGGGGATCAGACTTGGGGACGGCGGCAGTGCCCCGCCCTGGCTCCTTCGTGAGGCCCGGGAAACCGTGGAGTCCACTTCTGGTCCGCTGGGCCGCCGAGGGTCTATGGGCTGTGTGCACAGATGCGGGCTGCGGCGGTCTGTCCGGAATACCTCCAGTCGTCAGCACCTCTGTTCCCTGGCGTCCCCTTTTCCCACGAGCCAGAGAGGCACAGTCCTTGGTACAGGGGAGTCTCAGCTCCTGGGCACCTGCGTGGCAGTGCCCATCCACGCCAGACTCAGACCTTGGGTGTCTGTATGGATGGGAGTGGCCTTGGCCCCAGCCTTGGGCTGTGTAGGGGAAACCCCACAGGAAACCAGCCTGGCCAAATGGCCGCCCTTCCCGTTCTGGTCCCTGGGACACGAATATGCTGTCTCACTTCCGGCGGCGGCTGGGGAGGCTGGCCACCGTGTGGGCCCTGGGCTGCCCCCAGACCCTAAGGAGACGGGGCTGGGCCTGGGCCTGGTGGGAAGGGGGTAGGTAATGGGGTGTGGCGGGGGTTGCGAGGAGATGGGACACAGCAGGACATCTTTTACCTCCCCCCCCCATGTGGATGAGAACAGATCTAGATATTAGAGTCCACTGTCCTACTTGCTGCTAATGACATGTACTGCATGGTAGACGTGCACAGGACTGTCCTGCCAAGTACTTACGAAGCAAAGATTTTCTTTTTGAAGGTCTCATGTGGCCCAGCCTAGCCTCCAACTTGCTACATACCCAAAGATGATCTTGAATTCCTGATCTTCCTGCCTCCACCTCTCAAGCGCTGTGCTAACAGGCCTGTGCTATGGTGCTGGGGATGGAACCCAGAGTCCTGGCTAGGTTAGCACCCTACCAACTGAGCTACACCTCCAGCTCCTTTCTGTTTTTGAGACAGGGTCTCACTCTGTAGCTTAGGCTGGCCTTGAAGTTGGGATCTCCCTCCCTCTACCTCATGTGTGCTGGGATTACAGATGTGTGCTACCTCAGAGGTTCAGAAATAATTTATTGGTATTTTTCAGATAGAGAGACTGTGTCCTACAGGGGTGTGTGCTCTTTCCCACTCTCCCAGCCATGGAGTTTTTGTTTTGTTTTGTTTTGTTTTTATTTGGTTTTTAGACAGGGTCTCACTTTATAGCCCTGGCTGACTTGGAATTCCCTATGTAGACCTGAATGGCCTGGAACTTACAGAGATCTGCCTGCCTCTGCCTCCTAAGGGCTGGCATTTAAAAGCATGGCCTGAAGTTCTTTTTTGAAAAAAAATGTTTTAGAGGCCAGCTGTGGTGGCACATGCCTTTAATCCCAGCACTGGGGAGGTAGACGCAGGCAGATCTCTGTGAGATCCAGGCAAGCCTAGATCTCTGAGTTCCAGGCCAGCTAGGGCTACAGAGAGACCCTGTCTCAAAAAAACCAAAAAAAAAAAAAAAAAGTTTTAAAATTTACATTTATTTATTTGTGTGTCTCGTTGAGTGTGTAAGCTCAGAGGACAACTTGCAGGAGTCAGTACCCTATCACGTGGGTCCCAGGGATACAACTCAGGTCTTCAAAAGTAGCAAGCAAAAGGCTGGAGTACTCACCCATTCTGTTGGGTGGGCCCTGAATTTTGTGGCCTGCCCTAGTGCTGAGTGCTAAATTCCTTCTTTGTGAGGTTGCCCAGACCACTTTGTAGATTTATTTGTTTGTTTTAGAAAGGGTCTCACTGTATTAGGCTGACTTAGAACTCATTAAATAGCACAGATAGGTCTTGGATTCTGGCAACCCTCTGGCCTCATTCTCCTCAGTGCTCGGATGATAGACATGGGCCACCACCTGCGGCTTTCTTGGTCCATTTTACAGACAGGGAGACTGAGACCTGGAGAGCCTTCAGGAAACTTGAGGAGCTGGGACTTGGTTTTCGCTCAGGTGTTGTTTGGAGGAGATGCCCCCTGGGCCCTGGGCACTGGGAATGTGGGGTGTTGGAAGTCTGTATCTGCAGGGTGGCGGGGGGGGGCGACGGACACACGGACACACAGGCTGAGCTGGCTGTGGAGGAGATAGGGCCAAAGGGGTGGGAGGCGCTGGTGGTTTCCTCCTGCCCTTCAGGCTTCTAGGAAGTGGCGCCAGCTGGGGTGAGGTCACTTCCTCCCTGGCCTGCCTGCCTGCCTCCCTTGGCCCCCTTAGTTTCCTTTCTCCATGGCCCTATTTGGCCTGCCCAGGACTCAGGGCTGGGAACGGGATGGGAAGAGGAGCAGGCCAATTGGCTGCTGAGAGAGCTCCTGCAGCCACTTTGGAAGGTGCTCTGGGCATCTCTGACTGTGGGGCTGGAGGTGTTCCTGGGTGCCCAGCATCTGGCTGGCCCCTATGGGGCCAGACTGTGGGGCTGGAGGTGTTCCTGGGTGCCCAGCATCTGGCTAGCTCATTCCATTCCCCCACACAGATGCCCCTCTGTATGAGGACAAGGCTTCCCTGTAGAAACAGGTGGAGGGCAGAGGTGAGGCTTCACAGAGGAAAGCTGTTCCCTCCTCAATGCTACATGATCGGGGTGTAATAATGCAGGCCTGTAACACCAGCACTCCAGACTCCAGAGGTGGAGGCAGGAGGATCAGGAGTTTAAGATCAGCCCAGCTATATGAGACTCTGCCTAAAAAAACACAAAACCCAAAAAGCAGGTGGGGACCAGGGTAGGAATGTTTCTAATCTCTTTCTCTCCCTTCTTTCTCTTCTCCCTCCAGGTGCTGCACTCCAGTCCCACGTGGTATCCCCCTACCGTGCCTTGGCCGGCTGGGGTTCCTGGGGATGGGATTTGATGTCAATCACAAATCACATTGCCAGGGATTTCCAACTGACCCTGTGCTCTGCCTTCCGGGGGCAGCTGTTGCTGCAGATGCCTGCCACCCTGGTAGCTGGGTGACAGAGGCCGTCATGACAGCTGGCTCAAGGAGCAGGGCTTAGCTGCTTGTGAGCAGGGTCCACACCAAGTCATGTTCACAGTGGCTAAGTTCCGCCCCCTGGGTCCACATCTTCTCTGGCTGCTGCTGCCCACCCTGCCCTTCCACCTGGTTGCTCCAGTGCTGCTTCTCCCCGGGCTCTGCCTCCTGTGCCTACTGAGCTGAAACACAGTTGGTTTTAGTGCACTGGCTCAGTTCAGCAGGAACAGGAGTCCAGCCCCTTGGGAGCCGGCACCCCTGCAGAGATCTGGATGCAGCAGGGACCTGGGACCAGTGATCAGTCCTCCTAGGTTCAGTTATCTGCTGTAGGCCCCCTCTAAGCCTTCCTTGGGGACCCTCCCCATGACCATACCTTGAGCTGTGCTGTTTCCAAAGAGACAGGTGGATGAATGGGTGGTCCTTGCATGAAAAAGCAGACTATGTCCCCTTGAGGCCTGAAAGCCTGGTAGGGTCCAGCCCCCTCCAGCACTTGCCCTGCAGCCAGTTACCCAAGAGGAAGCTGTCTTGGGCCCCCTGACCGTTAAATGTCAACTCCGAGCTTCCGGAACAAAGCTGGCCTGACCTGACCCAGGACGCCTGGCCCTTTTTGGTGCCTGCAGCTTTCTACTTTGGGAAGGAGGGCAAGACTACTGCCCCACATATGGGGCAGAGAGCAAGGTTTACATGAGCCCGGGAAGGAAACAGGCCCTCTCCTGGTGTGGTCTCTGTGTTCCTTAGTTTGGTCTCCAGAATTAAATATCTGCCGGCTATCCCCAAATCAGATGGGATGCAGGCTGTCTGGCACTGGGCTGAGGTGGCTGGCCTAGTGCCCTCCCACCCACGATAGGGGCAGAGGGGCAGGGCCTGTATTGAGTGCTATGCCTGTTTTCCAATTAAATGAAAATTGCATTGCTTCATTCCTGAAGGTCTGGTCTCCTCATTTGTGCCTCCCACCTCTGCAGTATTGGCTTTTTTATTTTTTTCTCCCTTTTGGGACGGGGGTCTCTCCATGTAGACCAGGGTGATTTTGAACTTGAAGCCATTCTCCCTATGTCTAGAGCCTGGGGTTGGACATACACAGTGTTCAGTCCTCATGACTGTTTTCTGGCACCCTGGGCTTCTGGTCTCACCTATCTCTAACCTTGATCCACCTGCCTCTTGGAAGACGACAGAAACTTATTTAGAGAGGGCACCCTGTGCTTGGAAAGGTCTGAGGGTGTCCTGACCCTGAGGGATGTGTATGTGCACGCGATGTGGCAACTGGAAGGTCTTGGGGCCATTGACATCTGGAGGTGGCTGGGACCCTAGGGATAATTCAGGTCTGGGTTGTGTGAGGGTAGGCGGGTGGAAAGATTCTGGTTTTGAGGTATGATATGGAGACACCAGGCCTAAGCGGGTACATTTGTGATTGGGGAACCCAAGTGATACCCCAGTTCCACGAGGGAGCATGTGCATGACTGGTAACCGAGGCACAGAAACGGGTTTCTCAGACCCCAGCAGCACGTCGCTGGGGCCGCTGGCGGATGCGGTGCTCTCCAGGCCCGCTGTTCCACATGCCAGGCCTTCAGGCAGCGATGAGGAGCGTGTGAGTTGGTGTGGGACCCGCGAGGGTGGTCCGCCCGCGACTGGCTCCCTAGAGCAAAGGACAGCGCCGAGCGCCACCGGAGCCCCGCCCCCTTGCTACGGCGCCCCCTAGCGACCTGTCCTCGCTCGGACAAAGACCGTCAGGCCATCCGCCCTCCAGTCGCTAAGGGCCGCGGAGAACCCGCTTCCCAGGAGCCAGGGAAAGGAGAACCAAGGCGACGTCACCTGGAGCCCAGACGCGCAATGGCCACGCCCCCGTGCGTCACCCGGACTATTGTCCCGGGGTCGGCTACTGCGAGTCGGCCCACAGCGGCGGTGTCCGGAGCCGGGCGGCAGTTCCCGGCGACCGGTAGGGGTGAACTTGGCTGCCTCTGAGCTGGGTGTGCCTTCCCCAGACATTCAAAATGGGACCGGCCGGCGGAGACCAGCAAGCTGCGGCCGCCTTGCCCCACGCTGTTTCTGGGGTGCGCGGGAGGAAGCCAGCGGCAGCTGCCCCGCTAGCGCTGGAAGCAGGGCCCAGGGAGATGGGCTGGATCTTTTAGTCACTGGAACCCTGGCCCTGGGTGTGTGCAAATGCATCCCAGACCCAAAATGTCAAAAGGAAGTTGTGTTCACTCTTAAAAAAAAAAAAAAGGAACGGGGGGGAAAGGGAATACAATATACAATTCAATAAATAGAAAAAAAGTTACAAAATGACGTCAACTTTTTCCTTAACAAACAAGAGAAGACAGGGCTGACTGGGACTAAGACTCTCAGTCCCTCCTCCGTGGGCCAAGGCAGGGGTAGAAGGGCAGCCTGGGAGAGGAGGGAGCTTAACAGAACCGCTGAAAGGGAAGAGGGGAAACAGATGGAGGGATAGAACAACCGGGAAGACAAGATAGGGTCCTTGGCTGGCTGCCTGTGTCCCCCACACCAGGTTGGAAGGCACAGCCTTGCCTGGTTCCTGAGTTGTGTATCCAGTGACTAGAGGGTGGGGGCAGGGCAGCGGAGAGCCACCTCTAACCTACTCTGGGACCCTGGTGCCCAAGAGAAAGGGGGTCCTGGCCGGACATGGGGTTCAGGGGTGAGGTATGTGGCTGAGGCCTGAAACCTCTTGATATCCTTCAGTGGTGGTAAAGCATTGGTCTGTGCGGGGCCACATGAGCAGAGGGGCCACATGAGCAGAGAACACAGGACAGTGGGACAGGACCCCTGAGCAGTGGGTGAGGGAGAACAAAGTTATTTAGATGCCCTAATGTGAAGCTCCCCAGCCACCTGGGTGGGTTGCAGAGGTTCTGCTACACTGACTTTGAGGACTACTTTCAGGAAAGTTCTGCCTCCCAGCCCTTCTGGAATCCCCAGTTAACCTGTGAATTTGGGGGAGTCAGAGCTTGTGGGGAGCCTAGGCACATACCCCCTTCCAGGCGACTAGGTGGCAGTATGGCTTCAGATTTCCCGCATGTCTGCACACTCCTAGGCACACACATGTCAGGGTACCACTTCCTGCTTCTACCTTCCCTGACTTAATACTGAAAAGCCCAAAGGGCCTCTGGTGTCAGGGAGGCAGGCTGGGGGAGGCCCCAGGCCTCTGCTCCCTGCAGCCCCTCATCCAAACCGCTCTCGCACCAGCAGCATCAGCTTCTTCTTGCCCTTGTATGTCTGTTTGAGGTTCTCTAAGAACTGCGAGAACTGCAGGTGCCCATCGGGGGCCAGCAGGAAGGTCTCTCGGGCTTTGCCCAGGAATTCAATGAAGTCCCCGTAGTGGCGCGGGCTGATGTGAGTGAGGCGAGAGTGGCTGGTGGTGATGTAGGCAGCCACCGCAGCATCCAGGAGCTGGCAGAGAGGTGCCCTGTCGGCACCCAGAGGCTTGGCCGCCCTGCGGGCCCCCAGTGGGCCCAGGCCCGGTGCCGAGAGCGTCCAGCGACGCAGGATGTCGGAGAGCATCGGTGCACATTGGATGCTGCGGATAATGAGGGGCACGATGGCTGACAGTTCCTGCCGGCCCAGCGAGTGGCTGAGAGAGCAAGCCCACAGCACATCGTTGACGGCAGGGTGGCTGTCCTGGTTGAAGGCGATGCTGAGCTGCGCCAAGGCTAGTGTGGCCAGCTTGTAGGCCCGCAGTGGCAGGCCACGGTGCTCCATGTAGCGTGCCACTGTGAAGAGGTGTGCATGGCCGAGGCCACCGGCTGCTGCATCCAGCACGATCTGGTAGGCTGCCTCAAAGGCCGCGTGGTTCTTCTCACACAGCGTCAAGGCTGGCAAAGCGCAGTTCTGGGGGTCCTTCATGGCGCACTGCAGTGCCAGGGTGCGTGCGCAGGCCCATAGCTCCTCCCGCCCCGGAGTGTCCAGCTGCAGCCGCAGCAGAGTGGTGTGGGTGGTACCTGTCACCGCCACGATGGTGGCTGCCTCCACCGGGGTGAATAAGGAATACCAGTTCTGCATGATGTTCATCAGTGCAGGGGAGCCTGGAGATGGACAGGCAGGAACCACTCTCAGGGTCAGAGGCAGGGTCTGATCAAGATGATCTACCCCAGACCCCTGCAACCCACCACTCCTTCACCATGCAGGACAGGAGCCCCTTAGATTAACTATAGAGCTGAGGATGACCTTGAACTTCTGATCCTCCTGCCTCCACCTCCCAAGTGCTGGAATTATAGGCATGTGCCCCTGTGTTGGGACAGAATGTAGGGCCTGATGCAGGCTAGGCACGCACTCTATCAAATGAGCTCTGGCCCCACTCTTTTTTTTCCTGCAGGTGCTACAGATGAAATGGGGGGGGGGGGACTTGTCCCTGTCAAGCAATTGCTTTTCCATTGAGCCACATCCCTAGCCCTTGGAGTTTGAGACAGGGTCTCATTATGCAGCCAAGGCTGTCCTTGAACTTGGGATCCTTCTGACTCCAACTCCCCAGTGCTGGAATGGGCAGGACTGTGCCACTGTGGCTGAGAATGGCTTCTCTTTCCAAGAGGCTAGGGTGGGTGGCCAGAGTGGAAACCTTGTGGGGAGGCTGCTGTCTGGAGCCCACCACCCCAGTCCTGTTTCAGCCTTTCCAGCACCAGCTTTATCTACCTCTGTTCCCCCCACCGCCATCACCCCGACACCCAGACTGGCTCAAGCTGGAATCCAGAAAGGGCCCATTCTCATGCCTGTCAGTGCCCTCTTCCAGACCAGAATTTGCAGGTGAAGGTACATCCCCTCCAGGTGCTCACCAATCTCTGTGGCACAGCTGACCAGCCAGCGAACCATCTCTCTGCGCCTCCAGGTCATGGTGTTCAGTGTCATTCGCATCACCTGCAGAGGGAGAAGGGGGCGGCATCAGGCCCTTCACTGGAGGAGGGGCCCAGGGAGGCAAGGAAGAGGTTCTCAATTCCATCTCCTGCTCTACAAAATAGGGATTAAAAACTCCAGCTCCAGGAAACCCAATGTCCTTTTTTAGCTAGCTAGCCTCTGTGAGCACCCGCACAAACATGCATATATGACCCCCAACAGAATTTAAAATAAAATCTGAAAAAAAGCCAGGCATGGTGGCATATATCTTTGATTCCAGCACTCGACCCCAGCATGGAGGAGGCAGAGGTAGGTAAGGATTGCTGAGATCGAGGCCTGCCTGGTCTACACAGCAAGTTCCAGACTAGCTGGGGCTACAGGAAGACCCTGTTTCAAAAAAAAAGAAATCTTGGAGCTGGAGTCATGGCACAGCAGTTAAAGAGCACTGACTGCTTTTGCAGAGGACCCAGGTTTGATTTCCAGCACCCACATATTGGCTAATAATGTCTGTAACTCCAGTTCCAGAGGAATCTGACACTATCTTCTGACTTCTGTGGGCACTGCAGGACATGGGTGCCCTTATATACATGCAGGCAATACACTCATGCACATAAAATAAAAAGAAATATTTTTTTAAAAAAAGAAAAAATAGGGGGCTGGAGAGATGGTTCAGTGGTTAAGAACACCGGCTGTTCATGCAGAAGACGCAGGTTCAAATCCCAGCACCCACATGGCAGCTAACAACTGTCTGTAACACCAGTTCCAGGAGATCCAACAGCTTATTCTGTCTTCCTTGGACATTGCACGACATGGGTGCGCTTACCTACATGTAGGCAATACATGTAGGTACACATGTACCTACATACACATAAAATATAAAATTAAAAAAAATATTTTTTTAAAATTAAAAAAAATCTTAAAAAAAAATGAACTGGGAAAATATCTCAATCAATGCAGTACTTGCCACACAAGCATGAAGACCTGTGTTTGATCCCTGGAACTCATGTGGGAAAAAAGATGGCTTAGCAATTAAGTGTTGTTTTCTCAGGAGACCAGAGTTGATTTCTAGCATTCACATTCCAACTCCAGCTCCAAGGGATCTGACACCCTCTTTCCTGGCCTGTGTAGGCAACCCCATGCATGTGCGCGCACACACAGACACACAGACACACACAGCATGGTAGTATGTGTCTGTAATCCCAGCACTAGGGAGGTGCTCACTCACCAGCCAGCCTAGCCTACTTGGTGAGTTTCAGGCTGATGACTCTATGTCAAAAACAGGGTTGATGGTACCTGAGGAACAACACTGGAGGCTGACCTCTGACCTCCTCACACATGTACACATGTGCAAGAATGAATATGCACACACACAAAATAGCATCTAAGATTGGTGTAGTGGGGCACAAGTCATCCTAGAAATCAGGAGGCTAAGGCAGGAAGATTAAGAGTTTGAGGCCAGCCTAGGCTATACTGTGAGACCAAAATCAAAGTATCCATCCAAGGACTGGATGGATGACTCAGAAGTTAAGAGCACTTGCTGCTCTTGAAGGGGACCAGGGTTTAGTTCCCAGGACCCACATCACACAGCTTATAACCGCCTGTAACTCCAGCACCAGGGGATCAGATGTCCTCTTCTGGACTCTGTAGGTACTTGCACATACATGTGCAAGGCCTCACTGAGAAGCCCTGGCTAGACTGAACTATTAGACCAGGCTAGCCTCAAATACACAAAGACCTGACTGTCCCTGCCTCCTGATATATGCCACCAAGTATGCCACCAAAAAAACAAACAAACAAACAAACAAAAAACAAAGATACTGTTCACTCCATGGTGGTACTGTGAAAGCTAAACGAAATGACATGGCTGAGGTCCTCTGCACGGGTACAGTGAACACTTGATTACTGCTGCTATGGGGTTTGAACTCCAGATCCTACACTACAAATCACACACAGAATGAATGAACTAGCCCTTCTTTCTGCAAAGTTCTATGCCTAAAGCCAGAAGATTCTTCCCCAAAGCACCTGCCCTACAGCCCCACCCTCTGTAGATACTAACCCCAGAAGCCCCTTACATGTTTGCCTGCTCTGAGGTCCCACCCTTGAACTATGCTTCAGTAAGCTCCCAAGTTTCTTCTCTAACAGTCTGTTCTTGTCTTCCCCTCACCAATTCCTAGGGCTGTCTAGGGACAATTTAACTCCCTGTGGATACCCATGGGCCTGATGTACTTGGGAAGGACTGATCCTATTGTGTAAGTTATCCTAAGCTATTGCTTTGGTTCTGTGTGTCTGTTCATGTGTAAGGTGCATATGCATGTATATGCATGTGGAAGCCAGAGGTCAACCTCAGGTATTGTTTCTCAGGACCTGTTCACTTTGTTTTTGCAGACAGGGTCTCTTCCAGAGCTTTGTGCATGCTAGGCAAGCTCTATACCAACTAAGCTGCAACCCCAGCCCTCATTTTTCTTTAGGTGACTAGGTCTTGCGTAGCTCAGGCTGGCCTCCAACTAGGTAGCTGAGGATGACCTTGAACGCCCCCATCCTGCCTCCACCCTGAGGGGCAAGATTATAGGTGTGAACCAGCACTCCTGGTTTCTGTGATGCTAAGGCTCAAACTCAGGGCTTCACGTGTGCTAAGCAAGCACTCTACCAACTGCGCTCCATCCCTATATCCCCTTATGCTTTCTCTTGTGGCCTATCTACTAGCTTGCAAACCCTATCCCGCCCTCCCTGGGACATCCCTCATCCTCATCACATGCCTGGAGATGGGGTCTCATTTATGACCCTGACCCCCATGGTGATCTGTCACACGAAGATTGGTCTACGGTTCCACCCTCAGAGGTATGGCTCCTATGTCAGCAACCCCTACCTGGCCCAGGAGCAGGATCACCTCTTAGTCCTGCCCAGGAGCAGGGTCCCGCCCCTTAGCCCTACCCAGGGGGAGGGCTCCTGTTCAACAGCATCCCAGGCAGTACCAGTCTCCTGGTGCTAGTGGAGAGTACCTGCAAGCCCAGCTCCAGTGCAACTCCCAGCAGCACAGTGTCTGGTGGCACATTGGCTGGTGTGGCTGTCTTGCAGGCGTCCTGTGCCAGCTTGAAGAGCAGGGCTGGGGAGTGAATGTTCTGTTGGATGCAGCCCAGGACTGAGTGTAGCCATTTGGTGTCTCCTGAGTAGGAGGAACAGAGGCCACAGTTGGAGCCCAGCCCAGCACAGAGCCCATGTGTGGCAGGGAACTAGGTAGGGTTTCTGAGAAGGGGCAACCCTAAGAGGTCACAGGAATGCTTTCTGTTTTCTGTTTTCTAGTCCTTGGGATCAACCCCAGGACCTTGTGTGTGTTAATCATGTGTTCTACATGGAGCTGCATTCCCCCACCCAAGACTTTCCCATAATTATTACCATTGCTCCAGATTGGTATTTCCCTCAGTCTGCTCTGGAACATTGGTTGTCTATTTATCATTTTCATAACTGTAGCACTGAGGACAGAACTAGGGTGTCACACATGCTCTACCAGTGTCCTGCCACAGGGCCATACCTCCAACCCCACAGGGTTCTTCTGTTGAGTTGGACCCTCAGTCTCTCACTGGAGCATTCTAAACAGGGGCTTCTCCACTGAGCTGTACCCTAGCCTACTGTCATCTCATTTTTCAAATATCACAGCTGTGCTCCAGCTTCAGAACCTCTGTACTAGCTGTATCCCTTTGCTTCAAATGTTCTTCCCAGATGCTGGGGATTAAACCATATCCCCTTCTCCTCCTGAATTCATATGTTGAAAACCTTTGATGGGATGGTGTGGCAGATGGGGCCTTTGCTAGAGAACTGGGTTAGATGAGATCAGGAGGGTGGGGTTCTTGTAAGGGGACGAGTGCCCTTATCAGAAGAAATGTATTTCCTTCCCTTTCCCACTACCTCCACTATAAGGGCAGTACTGTACGCTAAGAAGCAAGCCTTACCACAAACCTGCCTTTACGGCACCTGGCTCTTGGGCTTCAGTCTTCAGATCTTTGAGACCGTATCTGTGCTGCCCAGCCTGTGGTCCAGTGTTACTGTAGCCCAAGCAGAACTCTGCCCTCACCTTTGGGTTTGTGTTTTAAAGTGTCCACCAGCTTGAGCTGGGGGCATGGTTCAGTGGTGGTGCTGGCCTAGCTCTCATGGCCTCTGGGGTCCACCCCAGCACACAGGAAAAGAATAAGGCCTCCTGGTGTAGCTTCTTGCATGGTGCCAGTACTTTCTTTTTGCATGGTGATATATGTTTGTGTTCTTGTGTGAGAGCACGTTGTACATGTATGTATATAGTATGTGTGTGGTGAAGGCCAAAGAGCAAAGCATGGGTTTCTTCCCTCAGCCAACTTTTTTTTCCAGACAGGGTCTCTCAGTAGCCTGGGGCTCACAAATAGGCTAAGGACGGCTGGCTAGCAAACCTCAGGGATCCTCCTAATTCTACTTCCCCAGCTCTGGGACCACAAATAATCATGGCTGGCCTGGAACTCATTATGTAGACCATGTTGGCCCAGAATGCTCTATGTAGACCAGGCCGGCCTGGAACTCACAAAGATCCACCAGCCTCTGCCTCCTGAGTGCTGGGATTAAAGGCATGCTGGCCCAGCCTACCTGTTTTTAATGTGTGTTCTGGGGTCTGAACTCAGGTCTTCATGTTTGTATGGTAACCTTTATCAAAAGAGTCATCTCTTCAGCCCCTGTCTGTCTGTTTCTGTGGTGCTTAGGGAGCTCAGCATGCTAAGCAGGGGCTTTACCGCTAAGCCATGCTAGGTCCTGGCTTTGCTGGTTGTCCACCTTCCCCCACAAGGCAGAAGATTTGGGGCAGTTTTGTTACCTCTCCCTACCCTTCCCAGCACCAGGGAAGACGCTGCTTGGCCCCACCAAGGGTGTTCCAGCAGAAGTGGCACAGTCTGTGGTAAAAGAATCAGAGCAGGTATGGTGGGCCAGGCCAGGAGGCTGAGGGAAGAGGACAAGCTCAATGCCAGTCAGGGCTACACAGTGAATTCTAGGTCAGCTTGGGATTCAGTGTGAGACCCTTTCTCAAAACAGAAACAGAAACAACTAACAACGGAAATGACAAGTGGAGGAAGGAAATGCAAGAGGGAAAGGGAGGGAGAGACGGTGAGGGAAGACAAGGAGGAAGGCTGTCACTGCCCTCACCCTTGGCAGCAGTCAGCATGGTAGAGGCTAGTTCACACTGGCGGGTCTCCAGGTGGCCAAGGATGAACCAGCGAGGGAAGCGGTTGCTCATGATGGAGTCCAGTGGGTTGGGGTGCGCTTCTCCAGCTGGGATAGTTGTCTCCAACACCGGTAGCCTGGGACAGGGGAGAAGCAAGCACAGGGTAGGCTGGAGCTGCCCCCTCTACACCTTCTGCTCCTGCCTAGAATCCCCCAGTTAGGGGCTGGGGGTGTGGCTCAGTAGTAAAGCTCCTACCAAGAATTTTCCAGTGAGGGGATAGAGGCATGGCTCAGCAGTAGAGAAGCTTTCCTGGCAAGCAAAAGGCCTTGAGTTCTATCTAGCACTGGAGAAAACGTGACTGGGATTTCATTGGGCACCATCACACAGAGAAGGAACACACGCTGGCATGGGGAGATAGGGACTCCTGTTGAAGGGCTGGGGACTAAGCTTAGTGGTAAGAGCACTTGTCTAGCAAGCACAAGGCCCTGGGTTGGGTCTTCAGCTCCAAACAATAAAACAAAAGAAAATAAAAGCTGTTGCTGGCAATGTAAATCAGTTCAACCATTATGGAAAACAGAAGTTCTTTGAAAAACTAAAAATAGAATTGCCATATAATCCAGCAATCTCATTGGTGGGCACAAATCCACAGACAGGAAGTTAGTATATCAGAGAGACAGGGCACTAGCCTGCACTGCGCCACTAGTCACACTCATTATGATACGCAGACAACCTGGTGAACACTGACAAAGGAGTAGCTACTGGAAATGTAGCACATGCACACAAAGGAATAAAGAATAGAATTCTGCCACACGGATGGAACTGGATTACATCCACTGAAATAAGCCAGGGGCACATAGAGAACTCCATAGCATTTCAATCATACACAGAAGCTAAAAAAGTAGAAAGCATGCCAGGCATGGTGTCCACACCTGCCCCTGCAGCACTCCTGAGGGTAGGGAAGAGGAGAGGCTAGGGCCAGCCTTGGCAACACAGAAGGACCCCAGCACAAAAAGAGAGGAAAAAAACAGGTGCTACTCTAGAAGGGAACAGTAATTAAACTAGAGTGTATGCTGGGGGGAGGGAAAAGGTGGTTCATGGGTGTCAGAATACATCTATTTATCTCTAACCTGTCATTTACCTATCTCTCTATCACCAATTCATTATCTATCAGTCATCTAACAACTATTTCTATCTCTATTATCTATCATGTATGTCTTATCTATCAATTGTTTTTCTCCATATGTATTTACCTGTTATCTGTCATGATCTACCCATCCTTCTCTGTCTGTATCTATCTCTGTCTCATCTATCTATCTAGGTTTTTGAGGTAGTGCCTTACTATGTAGCCAGTCTGGTTTGGAACTTGAGGTCCTCAGACTCATATGTGCTGGGATCACAGGTCTGTGCTACCAGGCCACGCTATTAAGAAAATGTGTTTAGCCAAGTATGGTGGTGCACACCTGCAATCCCAGCACTTGGGAGGTGGAGGCAGGAGAATCAGGAGTTCAAGGTGATCCTTAAGCTTACATATGGAGCTTGAGGCCAGCCTGGGCTACATGAGATTCTACTTCAAAACAAGCACAAACCTCGCATGATGGAAACCAGCTTTAATCTCAGCACCCAGGAGGCAGAGGCAGTGGATCTCTGTGAGATGGAGGCCAGCCTGGTCTACATATCAAATTCCAGGCCAGTTGGGACTATAAGGAGTCCCTGTCTCACAAAAAAAACCAAAAATAAATAAATAAAAATGTAAAAAATAAAACCCACCACCACCAGAGAGGATGAGACATTATCTGGGTGCCCACTGCCTGGGAACTGGTTGAATCAATCATTCTGTTTGTGACAAGTGACAGGATGCCTGTGCACTGACACGCCCCTGTCCTTGTGTCACCACCTTTCCCTCTTGCTCTGCTCCTGTTATGTCACCTTTCAACATCCAGCAAATACCAATCAGTCCTGTGGAAGCTCAGAAACTCCATTTTCCAGAAACCTTTGTTTGGGAGGGTGTTATCATGGCTCCTGCCCTGCCAGGAGGCCCCGGCTCTGCGGGCAGTCCTCTCGCAGCCTTTCAGCTCTCTCACACTAACTACCTCATATTTTCTTGAATGTTTTTCAGTGGGCATTTCCTTGAAGCCCCACCACCACATGAAATCACAGCTTTCTACCAAATCTCCCTCTTCCTGGAGCACATTTTGGTACCATAGATGCCTGACCTGTTTGTTCTCCCGGCACCTCAGCTAGGCCTGTTGTTCCTGCTGCATTTACAACTACCAGAAAAAGGTTTGGTCCAGGGTGGGAGCACAAGTGTTTGTTGAATGGCTTAATGTTGCCACTACCCTATATGTATATTTAAACATGAACAGAAATATAATTCTGTATGTATAATTCTGTATGCCCATGTCATGTGTGTGCAATGCCTGGGACTTGAGAATACAGTGCAGGTAAGCCCTGCACTGAGTCGTACCCCCAGCACTGGAAACTACTTTCCAATTTATTGCCAAAATCTTGGCTCTTGCAAGATAAATCTGGCTAGTCTCCAGAGCAGGCTGAGGCAACCCTCCACGAAAAAGGCTGTGCTTCAAACACTTTTCTGTAGTGTGTCGATCATCCTCAAGTTCAACTATATTATATGTTTCTCCCGCCGTGAAGACACCTGACCAGTTGCATGCTGGGCTGCCGGAGGCCTCCTCAACCAGGCTGACATTCAGTCGTGGGTGGGCTCCTCAACCTCCCTCCTGGCCCGTCCAGCCAGAGGTGAGCTTCCTGTCCTCCCTTCCTGGGAAGCTGAAGGTGGGCTCTCTCTCCCTTCCCGTCCAGACATAGTTGAGCCTCCTATCTTCCCTCTCTGCTTGTCCAGCAGGTACCCATCCTCCCTCTCAGCCCTTCCTACCTCATGGCTCGCAGCGCCAGGCGGTAGGCCAGGTCCGGGTCGTGGGGCAGTAGCGCAGTGAACAGGTAGTGGGCACAGGTGTGCATGGGTACACTCTCCCGGAAAAGCACTTCTCCGAAGCCACTGAAAGGGCCACCTACAGGGACAGGGTGACCTCAGTCTCGGGTGGAGGAGCCTTAAAAAGGGGGGTTCTAAGGGACTCCAGGTTGGGAGAAAGAGGAGACATGCCTGCGGTGGGGATAGGGGCCAAGACCAGCGTGGAAGGACCAATTACTTGAGATAGTCTGGAGGAGGGGAGCCAAGTCTGCTCCCAGGGGCATCAGAGGGCGGAGACTCAGCAAGCCAGCCAATAGGGCCAATAACGGGCAGAACCAGCCAGGCCTGGGATGGAGCCCATGAACGGTGTGTGTGGCAGTGGGTTGGCCTCTAAGGTCCAGGGGCAGGGCTGGCCTCATTCTTGACAGTTATTGGCTGCAGCCTGTCTAGGGCAGACTGGTCTCACCTTCCAGCAGCAGCCCCGCCTGCTTGCGCAGCACCTGCACCAGGCGCTCATCCAGTGCCACATCCTCCAGCAGGCCCAGCAGCTGCTCCTCACTGCGCACCACCTTGTCCTGGGCATACAGCCCCTCGGGCAGGGCTCGCTGCTGCCCCAGCCCCAGCAGCGCCACCTCCAGAGCCAGTGCCAAGTAGGACTCTCCCGGGTTCCCAGGCACCTGCACGTGCTGGTAGACCACCTTCCGCTTCTCCACGCCTGAATCTGGGGGACACACAGACTGGGCTGCTGAGTCTGAACCTCTTTTCCTAGCCCCAAGTATGGCAACAGGAGTGGTGGGAGTTTCAGGGGGTGCCCCAACTCTCTAAGCACCCGCCAATAGATGACCCCCTTCCTCTAGCAGCACCTAGGCCTGGGGTGGTCTCACTTTGAGGGGATGCCAAGCCAATTGGCTCCTGGTCACAGAAGGGTGCACAGCTAAAAGCCAGGCTTGTAACCTAACCTTCTAGAGGTACCTGGCACAGAGTGAGTCCTGATCTTTCTCCAGGGCTCCTGGGGGTGAAGGAAGAGTACCTGGGTAAAGAGAGAGGGTCTCCTCCTCCAGGCGACAGGCTTCCAGCAGTGCCCTGCACAGGCAGCCAATGGGATCCAGGGGGTGGCCCACCCAGCCTTCTGTGTTGGTGACACAGGTAGCCCCTTTGTGGAGCAGTTCTGCAGTGGAGAGAGGACGCTCCATTCACCTAGGCCTCTGGGGGCATCCTTTCTTACCCCAGACCAGTGTCCAGAGCCTGCCACCCTGTGGGCATCCTCATGTTCCTCAAGCATCCAACCAAAGTAGTACTATTCTATTAACACTGAATTCTTCCCTGCTTCTCTGAAGGCTGGGCTCATTTGCTTGAGGCCTCCAAGGGCCAATGGAAAATTTCTCCAATGTGGTCACCTGCCTGCCCTGTATGGAACCCACCTACTGACCTCCCAACAGTGCATGCCCTGTGTCTCTGAGCTCCTGCCCATGCTGTTCCTTCCACTCAACACTCTTCCATCCTCCTCTTCTCCTGGGTTACATGCAAATTGGTTCTGACTCCTCCAGGCTGGTCTGAGGAATTTTCCTGATGCTTCTAAGGCTGAGCTGGGCTCTGTTCAGGTTTCAGAGCTCATTTCCTCCATGACTCTTTTCCTGATACCTGACTTGTCAACCTCACCATCCAAGGAACTCAACCAGTGGCTTCTTTCTCCCCAAATCCAAAAGCTTGTTTCCTTTTGCTCAATGTGCATGGTGGATTTGATGTTTGTGTGATGTGTCCGTGTATGCACATGCCTGTGCATGTCCATGTGTTGATGTACTTCTGTTCATGTATATGTGTGCCTGTCCATATGCATGTGTTTCCATGTGTCCAAGTGCCTATGCTTGTGTCTATGTGTGCATATGTATCCATGTATGCACGTGTGTATGCTCATGCATATGCAGAAGCTAGAACCCCATCGCCCTCTACTCCAGTTTTTGAGATGGAGTCTCCTCACAAAACCTCATGTCCAGGTGCTTGTCTTTTCAGCTAGACTGGCCTCAGAGCTCCAGGGATCTGCCGGTGGGGTTACATGCTCATGCTGTCATGTACAACTTTTATGTGAGTGCTGGGGATTCAAACACAGGTCCTTAAGCTCGCAAAGCAAGCAGTTTATCAACTAAGCCACCTCCCCAGCCCTGCTTTTAATTTATGTTTGTTTTGAGACAGGGTCTTGAATTTACTATGCAACTGAGGATGACTTTGAAGTTCTGACTCTCCTGCCTCCACCTCCTGAGTGCTGGGGTTAGAGGCATATGCCACCAGACCTGGTTTATGCAGTGTTGAGGACTGAACCCAAGGCCTTGTACACACTAGGCAAGCACTCTACCAACTGAGTCCCATCCCAACACCTGAATTTGTTGCCCACATTTAAAAGTCTGTGAATTCTACATCAAATAGTCTGGTCTCCTGGTCACACTGAGTCCACATTCTTGAGACATGTGATGGGTACTTCCTGCTATTGCAGAGGCTGGAAGCTTAGAAACTACATTTCCCAGGTTTCCTTGCATGAAATGTGGGCAATTTTTTCTGTGGCCATCAGCAGGGTGCAAATAAGAGTTCTGCCACCAACTTAGGTGATAACTGGCCCTGAGAGCTGTAGACTGCTGTAAACAGTTTGACCTAATCCCTACACTTTTGAGCTCTTTTTGATCTTTAGCTGCTGGAATTGAGACCCAAAGCCTCCTAGATTACTAAGCATGCATTCTCCCACAGAACTATACCCCAACCCACTAAGCAATGGTTTGTTTTAATCCTATAGTGCTTTCATTAAAACCCCTTTCTGTCTGAAATACCTACAGTGGTTTCATTTTTCCAGGGGAAGCAGGGGTGCTACTCAGACCCCCTTTCCTACTGCTTGTGGGGCAATATGTTTCCCTGATGCCTGGGCTGCAGACCCCAGGGCCAGCTCACCTTTTTTCTGTTGCTTGTAGCTCTCAAGCTGGTGTCGCTGTTGCAGCCGCAGGGAGTTAATTATGGCACATGCCAGCCTCAGGGCCTTGTGGGGATAACCATGGGCACGCAGAGTGTCCACCCGTGCACAAGCAGTGGGGAAAGGTTCACCCAGCCAGAGTGGGCGGCCCTGAGGGTCAAAGGCTGACTTATCACTTCCCATGCTGCTCATGAGGCTGGGGCCATAGGAGTCACTGGCCAGAATCCTCTGCAGGTGGCTGTCTCTCCAGTGCAATTCTCCTGCTTGAAGTGCACGACCAAAGACAGTGTGGCGGGGACTTGCGATTGTCACCTCCTCTTCATCTTCTGAGCCTGTAGAAGAGGCCCCCCCCAATATGGTCCAGTGTCGGGGAAGAGATCAAGCTGTGGCCAGGTGTTCTCTACCAGATGCCAACTTGGGGCTCCACCCTGGCAGGTGATGGGTGTTAATTCTCCAAAGGTGTGTGGGAGTCTGGTGGCCACTGCAGCCCCATGACACGGTGGTAAGAAAACTGAGCAAGTAACTATCTCCTGTCTCTGTGCCCATCCTATCCCTTCTCTCCTCAGTCTCTTTGCCTGTCCTTTGATCTCCCTCTCCGTTCCTCCACCTCGTCATCTGTTTCTCACTCTCATGTCCATAGCCTCCTCTCCTCTCCTGTTGGACCCCTTTTTCTTCCTTACCTTCTCTCTGCCTCTTGCTAACATGTGGCCCAGTAAGCACTGTGTTTCAGCACACTTCAGGACACACTAGCTTCTGCCCTCGACACTTGCTCCCTCTTGTTGGGAGGGCAGCTGGTGGCTGGGCCCCCTTTCATCTCTTACTCTCTCTCGGGACACAGTGCTACAGTAGAAGGTAGAGCTGGCTAAGTGGTGATGGTTTTGCTAGGAACAGGTAGCAGGGACCCTTCTCCTACCTGTGCTGGACATCATGGTGGACCGCAGGCTGGGGCTATCAAGGGAGTAGTTGCCTTCTTCCAGTGGGCACACATTCAGTTTGTCCCAAGTGCCAAGCAGCTGCAGCCAGCCTGCGCGCTCATCTGGTTTGCAGTGGGGGCTCAGGATAACACAGACCCACAGCGCCCCTGTGGAGCATAGAGAGGCTCAGCACCCATTTCCAATCATGGCAGTGCAGGCTTGACAAGCAGCCTGCAGCCCTTGCGCCATCCTAACCTGGACGTGGGCTGCAGCTAAGTGTCTCCTCATGTTATGGTAAGAAAGTGAAGTAGCAGGGCTAGAGAGGTGGCTCAACAGGTAAAGTCACTTGCCACTGTACCAGACAAACTGATTTCAATTCCCTGAACTCAAACAGTGGAAGGAAAAACCAACTCCACAAAGCTTTCCTCTGACCTCAGTATGTTTTGAGACAGGGTCTACCTTGAAGCTCATCATCTTCCTGCCTCAGTCTCCTAAGTACTTGGCTTGCAGGCATTTGTCACCTACTGCTAGTCTAAATTTTTAAAAGGTGAGGAAAAATATTACAAAGAGAAAGGCTGGGTATAGTGGCACATGCCTTTAATTCCAGCACTCAGGAGGCAGAGGCAGGTGGATCTCTATGAGTTTGAACCCCAGCCTGGTCTATATAGTGAGTTCCAGGATAGTCAGTCGGTACAGCAAAGCCCTGTCTGAAAACAAAGAAAAAACAAAAACAAAAGAAAGAGAAAGGAAATTATTTTGTGACTCAAAAATGATTCGAAGTCCACCTGCAGAGGATTCTGGCCAGTGACTCCTATGGCCCCAGCCTCATGAGCAGCATGGGAAGTGATAAGTCAGCCTTTGACCCTCAGGGCCGCCCACTCTGGCTGGGTGAACCTTTCCCCACTGCTTGTGCAGTGTGATGGCTCCCATGTATCTGACTGCTCTTTTGCTGCAATAGGTGGAGCCCAGCAAAGCTGAAAACACTAACTGGCTTTGTAGAATTATGAGCTGTTGCCTGATCTAAAGTGTTCAGCCCCTACATCCAAGGCTCTGGCATCTGTGGATTCCATCAACCATAGATTGAATTGAAACAACTTGGAAAAAAAAAAAAAGCAGTGCCTTGGAGTAGAGCAGCCTCAACAATACAATGACAACTATTGTCATGGCACTGACCTTGTCACCTAGAGATAACATAAAGAGCACAAAAGGGCTGAGTTGGGCTATAGCTCAGAGGTACAATACATGCTTAGCAGACATGAGGCCCTGGGTTCCATTTCTAGTACCAATGAATAAACAAATGAAAGCAGCCAGCTGTGGGTGAATCCCAGCACTTGGGAAGTGAAGGTAGGGATAAGGAATTCAAAGTCATACCTGGCCATGGAGCAATGTTAATATCAGCCTGGGCTACACTGAGACCTTGTTTCAAAAGGAAAGCCAAACAAAATGTATAGAAAAGATATGCACAGATTCTCTGCAGACACTACTTGGTTTTATGTAAGGGTCTTAAACATCCACTGATGTTTGTATCCTGAGGGATTGGGAACTAGACTTCCAAGGACACCAAGGGTCAAAACTGTATAGCATTTAACTATCTACCCACCCATATACTATCTTCCTTCCTTCCCTCCCTTCGTCTCCCTCCCTCCTTCCCTCCCTCCATGCATGCATCCATCCATGCATCTATGCACCCATCTATCCATCTATCCATTTATCTGTGCATCCATGCTGGTGATGGAACTCAGGGCCTCATGGATGGTAGGCAAGCATGGTAACCACTGAGTCACACACCCTTAACCATACAGTGCTGTGTGTTTCTTCTACCAAATATGAGTCCCACAGGAGCAGGATTTTGTCTGTTTGGTTCTCTCCAGGAGCTTCAGCACCTAGTAGGGTGGCTGGCAGGCTGGAGGGGCTCAATAGTGTTTAAATGAATGGAGGAAGGGTGTGAGCACAGATGCTGATGGGAGTAGGAGCTGTAGCACAGCTTCACCCTGGGTCTGGGTCTTACCTAGCTCATCCCACAGCTGCCGGCACTTGTCTGTCATTCCCGCACCCTGCTGCCGCCACAGGGCCAGGCGTGGGTCCTGCAGGAACTGCTCTGTCATGAGGATCAGCATGCGTGCCCCATTAGAGTCCCGTGCCCGCAGCATCTCCCGAACCTGTGCAGGGGGTCAGGTGGTGAGAAAGGGGTGCGGTGTACCAGACAGACCTGCCCTGCCCACCCCCAGCCTCAGCACCTTGCTGAACATGGAGCGCAGCTGCTGGCTGGCCCCATAGTAGCCACCATTGGATAGCAGTTGCTTCACTTGCTCCTGAATTTGCTCCTCATCCAGGTGCCAGCAATTGGCATCCTCGATGCCTGCACCCGCCGTGGGGTCTGGGGCACCTACAGGGGGATATCACAAAAATATGACATTGGGCCAGAGGTGGAGTTGGAAAGTGTGGATTTTTCATCTGTCACTCCTCCAAATCACCAATATATCCTGATGTTTCCCCCATCCCACCAGAAGCACCACCCACCCATGTGTTTTTCTTTTTCCCACTTATTCATCCAACCATCCAACAACTCCCTACCCATCCACACCCTCACCAACTCATCTATCCATCCCACAAGAAGCACAACCAATGTATCTGTCCATTCTCACCAGGAATCCGTTAACTCCATGCCCATCCATTTATCTACTCCATCCATGCATCATCCATCCATCCATCCATCCATCCATCCATCCATCCATCCATCCATCCATCTATCCACCTACCTATTCTAGTGTTTGACAATCCATCCACCCATCTATTCATCCAACTGTTCATCCATCCATTGGTCTATCCCTCTATCCATCCACCCATTATACTGTTCAACAACCCACTCAGCCATCCATCCATCCATCCATCCACCCACTCACTCATTTATACACCTATCCATCTATCTACCTAACATCCATCCATCATTCCCATTCATCTGTTTATCAGTCCATCCTTCCTATCTATTCATCCACCCATTCCTCCATCTACCAATCCACTCACCCATCCATCTTCCCTTCCAATTCATCAATCTATCCATCCACTCTTCCCTGTCCATCCATCCATCAATTCACCTGTCCATTCACCATTGTTCCCATCTACCTGTTCATCAATACATGAATCCATCCATCTGTTCATAGGTCCATCTGTGCACCTATCCATCCACCCACCTGACCATCAATCCATCGGTCTGTATATCCATCTCTCCACCTATCCACTCATCTGTTCATCCATCTGTCTATCAATCTTTCTGTCCATTGATCTGTCCAACCATCTATCCATCCCTCTGTCCATTGGTCTGTCCATCCTTTCACTCACCTTGTCCCAAACACCACAGCCCCTTCCATTCACTTAGATATCAAATCCATTCATCTACGGAAACATGCAGGTATCCATTAACTCATAGTCCATAAAATATCAGCACTCAACCATTTTTCCTCATCCATCATCTCACTTGGAACACCAGCCACCAAGCTAGTTTCTATCTATCTCTTCATCTACCCCATACCAGTTCCTCCACACCTCCATCCCCTTTACCACCCACTCTATTAGTCCCTCCTCCATCTCACCCATGGTTCCCACCTAGCATCTGTGTACATCCCATGGCCCCATTCACCCACCCTCCCACTTCATCCATTGACTTGCACAGCCATGTTGTCCACCCACCCAACTACCCCAACTTACAAGCATTCTTCGTCATCAAACCTGCCACTCCTACATGGCCCTTTAAGAATACCCACCTGGTCGGCCCCCAGTGTGTGCGCCCGCTGGTCTTTCTTTCATCTATACCCTCTGTCCAACTCAAAATTAGTCATCTACCCACACACCGTTCTACCATTAGAACCAGACAAGGCAGCCACAAGGCCCTCCCTCCAACACCTTCTGTTACCTTCCATACCTCACCATGACACCTACCCCTGGGTGGAACTTCCCACTGGGGTTCAACTTTCCTGCTCTTGCCCATTGCCTGACTGTTTTTCTCTCTTAACTTGAGACAGGATCTCACTTATGTAGCCCAGGTTGGCCTTGAACTCTCAATACTCCCAACTCAGTCTCCCCTGTGCTGGGATGACAGGTCTGTGCCACACTTACCCTGTTGCCTGATTTTTAATGGCTCAGGGGCTCCAGGGTCATACCTATGAGAAACTGCCTCTCTCTAGGTCTGACTTCAAACAAAGCCGGGGATAAATGGCCCCTCTGCTCAGACCCTCCTACATCCATGTGGTACCCTCACCATGAACCAGGTTGATCTCAGAGCCCAGTAGTAGGATCTCATCTGCGAGACGCTGGGCAGTGGGTAGCACCTCAGTGTGGTGCGCGCTGATGAGGTACTGCACAAACTTCTGCAGCTGGTCGCGGTTCATCTGTGACAGTGTCTCTGAGATGGGCAGCCGCAGCTCCACCTGGTGAGCATGGCGGATGCGGTACAGTGACAGTGCCACTACATGGGCACAGTAGAAGAGGTCTCGGTTGTCGCAGCCACAGCTCACAGATGTGATCTTGCAGCGGTCAAAGCTGATGGAGACCTGGTAGAGGTGCTCTGGCTCCCCAGGAGCCCCTGATTCCCGGATGCTCCCGCTCAGGTGGAACCCTACAACAAAATGCACACTGGAGACTGGCATGGCCAGCATGACCCAGATGCACAGTCCTGCTGAGAAACCTGCAGACGTCACCTCCTCTACCTGTGCCTCAGTCTCCCCATCTATCCACCTGCAGTAACAATACTCTCCTCATGTAGGTTCTTAAAAAATTTTTATTTATTTTATGTGTACGCGTGTATTGCCTGCATGTAGGTAAGTGCACCCATGTCGTGCAATGCCTGTGGAGGACAGAAGAGACAGTTGGATCCCCTGGAACTGGAGTTACGGACAGTTGTTAGCTGCCATGTGGGTGCTGAGATTCGAACCCGGGTCTTCTGCAAGAACAGTCAGTGTTCTTCACCGCTGAGCCATCTCTCCAGCCCCTATTTGTTTTTGAGATACTGTCTTACTATGTCGCTCTGGCTCTCCTGGAACTTGTTATGTAGACCAGGCAGGCCTCAAACTCATAATCTATCTCCCTCTGCCTCCTGAGTGCTGAGATTAAAGGTGAGTGCCCACCACATTTCCACTTTATCTTTTGAGATGGGGCCTCTCACTGAACCTGGAGCTCTCTGTTTAGGCCAGGCTGGCCAAGCTCTGGGGATCCATCCATCTCTGCTTCCCTGGTGTTGGAGTTATAGGCATGCAAGGCCATTCCTGCCTCTTACAGGGATGCTGGACTCAGGTCCTCATTCTTGAACAGCAGGCCCTTTACTGACTGAGCCAGCTCCCTGCCCCTGGCCTTAGTCTAATGATAAATAAATAGTGTTATTATTGTAGACATGAGGTTTGAGACACTTTTCTCAGTTCTTGGGTTGCCATAGCTAAAGCTGGGCTTTAAAGCCCTGAACTTCCTGGGAAGATGCCAAAGGCCTGTGGCACTTGAGGGCAGGGGATGATGGGCAGGCCCTGGGCCAGCACCTGCACCCCCTGCCCCTCCCTGGCCCCTGGGCAGCCCAGCTGTCAGGCTCATCTGACTGGTTGGGCAGCCCAACACAACCTGTGTCATGACAAGGCATGGCTTCCTCATACCAGGAGTGGCCAGGGGCCTGTGGCTAGTCGGGTCACATCCAGGCAAAGGGGCACCAGGGCTGCCAGGGTCACTGTGGCTGGTCATGGAAAGCCAGGAGCAAGCCTTATTCATTTGTTGGCTCAACCATCACTGGTTCCCTTCTAAGCCCTGCTACCTAGGATCTAATGCTTTCCTCCTCATCTCCCTCATCCTCTCCACAAACACTGGCCTCTGTGGCCCCTTCCTTCCCTTCTACTTCAAACCCATTCTCTAAACCTCACTAAGGCCCACTGCCTGAGGCCTAGAATCCCTTTTCTTCTCTAGCTCTCAACTTCTGCCTCCTACCCTTTCTTAGACCTCCGCTTCCTGAGGTCTGCCACCAACTCTGGTCCTAGACTTCTGCATTCTTCCCCAAACCCTGCTTGAGCCCATCCCTCATGGCCTTAACCTTGTATATTCTGTTACTCAGTTTTGTATTTAATCATTTTCTTCATTAGCATGTGATAATTGTACACATCCGTGGCACACAGCATGGTAGCTCAATACTCGTATATGAGGGGTGATGATCAGATAGGGGTAATTGGCTTTTCCTGCTCCATAATCACTGATTATTTCTCTGTGTTTGGAAGCTTCCAACTCCTTCCTTTTAGTTCTTCATAAAATATACAATAAATTTTTGTCTACTATAGTCACCCTACTGTTCTTCACATGGTGGCAAACCTTTGATCACAACCCTAGGCCTCAGATCACAATCCCTCTCCCCTCTATCCCTGCATCTTTGTGACCAACTCCTAACTGGGTCTGGCTGCTAGAGTGTACCATTACATTATTCTGTTTCTTTTGTTTGTTGGGTTTGGTTTGGTTTGGGTTTTGGAAATAGGGTCTCATTGTGCAGCTCCGGCTAACCTGGAACTTACAGGCCTCTGCTTCTTGAATGCTGGGATAAAGGTGTGTGCCACAACGCCTAGCCTGCTTTGCTTTTTGAAGCAGGGTCTCACTATTTAGACCAAGCTGGACTTGAGCTCTTGACTCTCTGGTCTCATTCTCCTGAGTGCTGGTGGTATAGGTGAAGGCCACCAAGTCCAGCTTTAATATCATTCTTTCCTTGGTCTCTTACCCTACCACATTACCGACTACCTTTGCCTGAGGTCTGGAACTGACTCCCCCTGTGGTTAAGAGTGGTGTCTGTGACCCCCAGCTGGGACCCTCCTTCCTCCTTCACCTCTTGGCCAATTTATTCATTCCTCAGCCCATCTGCCTTTCACCTTCAGCTCATAATCTTGTCCCCAAGCCCAGCCTGAAGCCAGAGTCCTAGAACTGTCACCCGTGTCCCAATCCCCGTAGCAGCCCTATGCCTCAGGTCCAGGACTAGCTTTACCTCCGTCCTCTACCCTTACCTGGGTCCTCCTGACAAAGTTCTGGGTCCTCTCTATCCCCACTCTAGTTTACCTTTTTCTGGCCTTATTCTTCCAAGCCCCACTGCCTGAGCCTTGGTGGTTTGTTTTGTTTTTTAGCAGGGTCTCATTATACAGCCCAGGCTGGCCTCAAACTCTCCATCCTCTTGCCTCTACATCCCCAGTGCTGTACCCAGAGATTGCTACAGCATCTCACCCAAGCTCACCTTTGCCTCAGAGCAGGTGGTCTAGAGGGTCCCCAGCCCTGGTCACTTCCCTCTGGCCTGCCCTGAACTCTCTGTCTCCCGACAGAAGGGGGACGTTCACTCACCCACTTGCAGCACTCGGTCCACAGCCCCACTCTGCAGTAGGTGCAGCCCACGGGTAAAGGGTACTCGGGCATCCTGCTCACCCTCTGGGGGCTGGTAACCCAGCGATGAGTACATACATATTTCCCGCTCACTGCGTGGAAAAGACCAGAACACAATGCGCTTCTGGACCGGTTCTGGCACCCGGGAGAACCGCTCCTCTACCTGTGGAAAAGGTTGGTGGATTAGAAACCTGAAATAGAATCCTGGCTTTGCTGTTTACAAGCTGCTTTGAGGCTTTGAGGGGACAAGGGAAGGCAGGTAGGAGTGCCAGAATGACACATGCTCCCACCATTTATTTACCCCTCATTTTATGTAAGTGGTCTCTACCACATCTTCCATGCCACAGCCTCAGAACATGAGGCTCAGGGAAGCACAAATTCATCTCTCCAAGATCCCTAAGCTAAGGAGCTCCAACTGCCAAGACTAGCTCCATTCCTCTAGTTTTCTTTTCCTGCCTGTCACCTGGAAAGGGCCCTGGGGAGGGGAGGTGACCTGGCCAACTGTGGGCTCCAGGAACTAGAACCAGCTGGTTGAGGTAGTGTTCCTGTATGTGTTGGCTAGTCACTGGCTGGGTAATCTTGGGCAGGTTTCTCAACCTCTCTGTGCCCCAGTTTCCTCAAAGTGAGAACAATTCTCAAAGGGTTTCAGAAGCATTCAGGAATTTTCCTAGCACCTGGCTGGACCAGGGCAGGTCTGTGTGGACCCTGAAGATGGTTTTAGGGTTATTCTGTGAGTGTGAAAGGCAGAGAGGCCCTCACAAACAGTTCCCCCACCTCTTCTTTTCTAGGGGAAGTGGGAGTGTGACTGGCTCCCTGACAGTCGGCAGATGACTAAGGAGGGATTTTTCCTGTAATGAATCAGAGCTGCTCCATCCACAACCAGCCCATACCCATCCATCCTAACTCGGGAAGAGTAGGGAACATCCCCACAGTCAGACCAGGAGCCCGTGGGGGCTATAGAGGAATGAGAGGGGCCCCTGCCTCTCTTGGGCTCCTTGGGGGATACAGACTAGGAAAGGAGACCTGTAGGGTCCTAGTCCTTGGACCTTCAGGCAGAGCCCCCCAAAAGGGGTTTCAGGGGCCCCTGCTTACATACCACCTATAGGGTGCTACCTCTGCTGCTGGCCTTGAGATGGCAGGAAGGGGATGGGGAGAAGGGAAGGGCTCGGACTCCTTCCTTCCATAACCCGTCCCCTGGTCCCACAGTGGGGGCACCTGGAGAGGAGGGGGGGGTCTCAAAGGATGGAGCAGCTCTGGACACTGGAGCACCAGGATAAAGGGGTGTCTTAAATTGGGCTGCATAGATGGGGGGGGGTCCATTTCCTTGGAGGGTGAGACAGGGAGACGGTAGGCAGCAACGGGGCAATGTGGATCTCTGGGGGCTAAGGCTTGGAGAGCCAGGTATCCCCAGGTGGGACTTGGAGTGAGGTCTGAATGGAGACGAGGGTGTGAAACGCGGCCTCGGGGGCGGATCGCAAGGTCGCTCCGCGAGGGGACCTGGGGCGGAGATCGGGTGGGCGCGGGGGGCGAGCTCGGGAGGGATAGGAAGCCTGGGACAGGCCGGGGCCTCACCTGCTCGAAGGCCCAGGTTTCGGCCACCCGCTTGGCGCTGAGGTCCAGCAGCGGCTCCGGACGGCAGCGGCGGGCCCCGGTCCCGGGCTCGCGCTCGTTCCCCACAGGACAGCCCCGGCTGCGCTTGGCCGCGGGGGGCTCCATCCGGCGGAGCCCGCCGGGCGACGCGGCCCCTTTAAGATTCTCCACAACAATGAAGCCGCCTAGGCTGCCCCTGCCTCCACAGCCGCAGCCCCGCCCCCTCCTCTCAGCCTCTCCCTTGCAATTGGCTGACTTCGCAGACCCGCCTCCGAGTCACCGCTGCTCATTCAACAACCCTCACATCCGTCTTTTCGCCACTGACTAATCAGAGGTCGCAACGAGCGGCGCTGTCCATCACGGGGCGGCGCGGTCCAATCAAAGCGGGGGACCCTACGGCGCAGGCCTGGTGCGGAGTTTCGGGGAGGGCCCCACGTTCATTCACAACATATCCCCCACCCCCTCCGCCGGCCTGCGCCCGGGGCCACCGCTTTGTTTACCGAGGGTCGCTTCCTGGCGCCGCAGGGACTGTTCTGCTCTCTGCGGACCGTGTGACCCCAGGAACTCACGCAACGGCTCTGGGCGGCGGGTCAACTTTGGGTGCTTTCGGGAGGGGGACATGGGTGGTCATTACATCCTTCCTAGCAAGATTATGCGGCCTGCTCTCTTTGGGGGTCCGCAGACCCCAATCCTTTCTGCGTCCTACATATGTGAAAGGATAAGAAATCGCTAATTTCCAACATTTCGACCAATGAGAGTGGCTGTTTCGTAAGGTTCGACTTATTACATATCCCACACTTCATATATATATATAAATATATAATATATATATAATATAAATATAATATATATATAATAT
>NW_008357641.1:1195821-1199828 GCF_000622305.1 Nannospalax galili
TTATTTATTTATTTATCTTCTGGGGAATCTCTGTCTCTACTTATGCCTCTCCTCTTTCTCAGCAGTCTCTCATTGCAGAACCCAGGCTGGCTGGAACTGGGATCCTCCTGCCTCAGTCCCCAGAGCACTGGGACGTCAGGCATGTATATGCCAGGGTAATGAGGTTGTTTAATGTCTGGGCTCTGAGCTTCATGAAGAGCCTGTCTGTAGACGGACCAGTCAGCACCTGGACCAGCCTCCAGCTTACAGTAGGTGGCTCAATCTAACATGTGTTGACCCAGCCAATTATGTTGTGATTCTATTCAGTTGCCAGGATCTGCAAAACTGGAAAAACCCAAGCTGGCCCCTAGAAGCCTGATGGGAGCTCGTTTTCCTCTTCTGGCCTCAGAGCTGCCTCCCTGGTAGGCCTAAGCCTACTGCTCCACTGGTCCCTCTGGACCTGCCCGCCCCACCTTCCCCCCATGGCCACTGATGGCCTGTGAGCCCAGGAAACCCGATTGGCCTAAACTGGGCTGTGCTAAAGGTATAAAGAATGGGCTGCATTTCAGCTGGGCATGGTAGCACATGCCTTTAATCCCAGCACTGGGAGGCAGAGGCAGGTGGCTCTCTGTGAGATGGAGGCCAGCCTGATCTACATAGCAAGTTCCAGTCCAGCTGTGGTACAGGGAGAAAAAAAAAAAAAAAAAAAAAAAAAAAAAAAGAGAGAGAGAGAGAATGATCTGCATTTTGTAGGAAAAAGGGCAGTGAAATATCTCCGTAAGAATTTTTAGGGGCAGGGCAGGAGAGATGACTCAGTGGTTAAGAACACTTGCTGCTTTGAGGACCAAAGTTCAGTTCCAAGCACCCATGTTGGTTTAGACAGCTCATAACTGCCTGTAACTTCAGCTCCAGGGGATCCAGCTCCCTCCTCTAGCCTCGTTGGGCACTCATGTGCACACACACATACATACATTAAAAAAAATAAAAATAAAATATTAAGAAGATTTGTTAGAGATAGGTGAAGCAAGATGGCTTAGCATGTAAAGGTGCCTGTCACCAACACTGGTGACCTGAGTTCAATCCCAGGACCACATGGTAGAAGGAGAGAACTGACTCTAAGTTGTCCTCTGGCCTCCACATGTGTGCTATAGCATGCAAATCTTGGGCTGGGTGCGGTGGCACACACCTTTGATCCTAGCACTCAGGAGGCAGAGGCAGGCAGATCTCTGTGAGTTCAAGGCCAGCCTGGTCTACATAGTGAGTTCCAGGACAGCTGGGGCTACAGGGAGACCCGTTCTCAAAAAGACCAAAAAAAAAAAAAAAAAAAAAAGGGAAAAAAAACTTAAAAAAAAGAGAATCTTTAAGAAGCTGGATTTAGTGGCACAGGACTGTCATCCCAATATTCAGGAGGCTGAGGCAGGAGAATCTAAATATTGAGATCCTATTTCAAAAAAAACAAACAAAAAGGGTGTGTATCTAAATTTTAGGGCTTGGAGTACAGCTCAGTGGCAGAGCAGTTACCTATAGCATATGTGAGGCCCTAGGTTTAAGCCCCAGGACTACAAAAAATTATAATACTGCTTACATGTTGAAATGATACTGTAAAAAAAAAAAATGTGGCTTTGGGCTGGAGCTATGGCTTAGTGGTTAAGAGCACTGGCTGCTCTTGCAGAGGACCCAGGTTCAATTATTAGCACCCACATGGAGGCTAAAAACCATCCATAACTCCAGTTCCAGGGGATCCACGTCCTCTTCTGATCTCTAGGAGCCTGGGAGCATTGTATGACACAGGTGCACTTACATCCATGTAGGTAATAACAATATACATAAATTTTTTTTTTTTTTGTCTTTTTGGGACAGGATCTCCCTGCAGCCCCAGCTGGCCTGGAACTCACTATGTAGACCAGGTAGGCCTTGAACTCACAGAGATCCACCTGCTTCTGCCTCCCAAGTGCTGGGACTACACGCATGTGCCACCACGCCTGGCTCATAAAATAAAAATATTTTTAATATAGCCTCAATAAAACATTAATAAAATGAATTCCAGCTATTTCCTTTCATATTCTATGTGGCATGAGGGCATTTAAATTTGTAGATGTGGAGCTGGGGTGGTGATCCCCGGCAGAGCATTTCCCAGGCCCACAGTTTCCACCCCCAGGAGTGAAAGAAAATTTCTGATAAAAGTGTTCATGGCAGGGCTGGAGAGATGGTTCCGTGGTTAAGAACACTGGCTGTTCTTGCAGAAGACCTGAATTCAAATCCCAGCACCCACATGGCAGCTAACAACTGTGCAAAACTCCAGTTCCAGGGGATCCAATGGCCTCTTCTGTCCTCAATGGGCATTGCATGACACAGGTGCACCTACAAACGTGCAGGCAATACACTCATACACATCATAAAATAAAAACAAAAAATTTAAAAAGTATTCATGTGTGTGCAAAACAACAACAAAAACCCAATAAGGGCCGGCGTGGGCGTGGCGGCGCACCCTGTGGTCCTGGCACTTGGAGGCAGAGGCAGGCGGATCTCTGTGAGTTCAAGGAGAGCCTGGTCTACACAGCGAATTCCAGGACAGCTGGGGCTACAGGGAGACCCTGTCCCAAAAAAGAAAAACAACAACAAAAACTATAAAAATGTTAATGAAATAAAAAACACAAAAACATATTAAACCCAAAATTACACATGCAAGTTGCAGGGGGGATGTGGGTTTTTTGTTTTTTGTTTTTGCCAAGGTGCTGGGGATGGAAGCCAAGGTTTTGGCACTCTTCCATTAAGCTACTGAGCTGTCCTCAGCTTGCTTGCTTGCTTGCTTGTTTTTTTTTTTTTTTTGGTCTTTTTGAGACAAGCGTTTTCCCAGCTGACCTGAACTGGCTATGTAGACCTGGCAGGCCTTTAACTCAGAGATCTGCCTGCTTCTGTCTCCCAAGTGCTGGGACTAAAGGCGTGTGCCACCACGCCAGGCTGTTTATTTCTTTTTAATTAAAGATAATTTTTTTTTGGTCTTTTTTGAGACAGGGTCTCCCTGTACCCTGGTTGTCCTGGAACTCACTATGTAGACCAGGCTGGCCTTGAACTCACAGAGATCCACCTGCCTCTGCCTCCCGAGTGCTGGGATTAAAGCCGTGCGCCACCACACCTGGCCCTAATTAAAGATAATTTTATGTTTATGTTTTGCCTCCAAGTAAGTGGACCTATGTGTGCAATACTGGCAGAGGCCAGAAGAGGATGTCAGATCCCTTGGAGCTGGAGTTACAAGTGGTTGTGAACTGCTTGACAGGGGGGCTGAACTCAGGTCCTCTGCAAAAGCAGCAAGTGCTCTTTTTAAAAATGTCTGTTATTTTATTTGTATGATTGTATTACTTTCATGTAGGTAATGTACCTGTGTGATGCCCTCAGAGGTCAGAAGAGGGTGTCAGATCCCTGGGAATTGGAGTTACAGATGGTTGTTAGCTGCCATGTGCCACTGTGCTTGACTGCTGAGGCATCTCTCCAGTTTCATTTTGCATTTCTAATGGACTTAACTGGCCTTAAGGAGCCACCACATTGGGCCTAGCAAGATGGCTCGGTGGGTAAAGGTACTTGCCACCAAGCCTGACTGCCGGAGTTTGATTCCCAGCACCTACATGGTGAAAAGAGAGAACTGACTCCCACAAGTCATCCTCTGACTGCCACATGTGAATTGTGGCATGTGCATACATACACAGACAGACAGACAGACACACACACACACACACACACACACACACAACAAATAAAACAGAATTTTTTTAAAAAAGCCACTATCTGGGGTTGGAGAGATGGCTCAGTGGTTAAAAATACTGACTGTTCTTGCAGAAGATCCAGGTTTGAATCCCAGCACCCACATCCCACATGGCAGCTAACAACTGTCCATAACTCATTCCAGGGGATCCGACAGTCTCTTCTATTTTCCATGGGCATTGTGCGACACAGGTGCACTTAACTACATGCAGGCAATACACACATACACATAAAAATAAATAAATAAATAAAAAATTTAAAAAATAAAG
>NW_008357641.1:1200126-1211963 GCF_000622305.1 Nannospalax galili
CCTGTAATCCCAGCACTCGGGAGGCAGAGACAGGCGGATCTTTGTGAGTTCAAGGCCAGCCTGGTCTACATAGTGAGTTCCAGGACAGCTGGGGCTACAGGGAGACCCTGTCTCAAAAAGACCAAAAAAACAAAAAAAAAAAGTAACAAGCCACTATCTTGGTTGGGGTGAAATTCCGTGATAGAATAGGGCCCAACCTCAGTCACAGACAGAGGAGAAGGGAGGAAGAGAAGGGGAAAGCTCCAGCCACAGTGACAGCCACAGAAATAGAACAGGAGCCAGTGAGATGGCCCAGCGGGTAAAGGCAGTTGTCGCCAAACATGATGACCTGAGTTCAAGCCCCAGGACCACATGGTAGAAGTAGAGAAACAACTTCTACAAGCTGTCTTTTGACCTTTATATACTGCATGAGTCGTGCATGCCTCCCACCACACTAAATAATTAATGATTTTAATTTTGTTTTTTTGAGACAGTCTCTCTATAGCTCCAGCTCACCAGAACTATGTAGACCAGGCTGGCCTCAATCTCTCAGAGATCTATCTGCTTCTGCTTTCTGAGTGCTAGAACTAAAGGCGTGAGCCACCACACCCTGCCTTAAATAAATATAATGCTGGAGCTGGGGTGGTGGTGCATGTCTGTAATCCCAGTGCCCCAGAGACTGAGGCAACTACATAGTTAATGAGCTCAAGGCACTACTACTAGAAGTAACAATAATGGTATTCCCAGCACTTGGACAGAGCTGTAGCTAACCACTCAGGCTTGAGTCTTCCCACAGCTGCCCTGTGGCCACCACGCCCTCCGTTTCTCAAACTTGGAGAGAAAAGCCACTTGCCTGTGGTCACCCAGCAGGAAGAGCCAAGCAGCCTTGGGAGGCCTAGGCTCCTGGGGCACTGTTTAGTTCTGAATTTCAGTTTGCAGTGTTGGGATGGCAGTGACAGCCTCCATTCTGAGCACATTCAGCCACTGAGCCACAAGTCAGCTTGGGGCCAAGATAGGAAGCTAGGGCCAGGGGACTCTGGGGGGACTCTGGGGTTCCCCTTGTGAAAGACCCCAGAGGCTGGCTACCCAGGTCCTCTTTAGGGTCTGATCTACCCAGGGCCATGATCAGATCCTGACCTTGGCCATTACTCAGCACAGTGTGAAGATAGCCTTTACTTTTGACTGAAGATGACCTTGAACCTCTGATTCTCCTGCCTCCACCTCCCCAGTGCTCACATTACAGGGATGCACTACCAAACCCACTTTATTCAGTACTGGGGATCAAACCCAGGGCTTCATGCATGCCAGGCAAGTGCTCTATTATCTGAACTACATCACCAACTCTATATATAATCTTGAGACAGAAGCCTTGTTAAATAGCTCAGGCTAACCTTGAACTCCCTGATGCCCTTGGGATGCTGGGGTGACAGGTGTGCTCCAGCCTGGATGCCCACTTATTTTCTCAGTCTATATAAATACCAACAGCATCCTATCTCAGAAGTAACTGAGGCAGAGCAACCCATCTGGACCACTGTTGACAATCTGCTTAGAGTACCTGATTCTACAGGTGAGGGAGATGAAGCCTAGAGAGGGTCAGAAAGCTGTCCAAGGCCACACAGAGATCCTGATAAAATATGGAATCCAGAATAGTCCCTGGGAAGTTGGGGGTGTCATCTGAAGTCTCAACATTTGTTTCAAGCATGCCGCCTTGTTAGCAATACTTTCAGGAAAGACCCGTCAGCCTGCCCTGTCTACCCCTCAGCCAGTCTGCTGAGCTCAGTCTAGGCATTTGCAGTTGCTGACCCCAAATCCATAGGGTCACCTGGAGGCTTAGATTAGGGAGGGGACATAGACCTGCAGCTCTGAGAACGACCCCACCCCAACTTTCTGAGGGTTTCCCTTTCTAGCAGCTCCTCATGCTGACTCAGGTCAGAGAATAGCCCCAAGGCCAGACTCACTTCTGGCATCTGGGTGAAGCCAAGATCCTGGCTGCACAACTTGAGCTTTGTTCTCTACTTTTCTCTACTTTTTTTTCTTTGTTTCTGCAGGTAGTTCTCTACTTTTCCAAAGTTCTTGGGCAGAGTGTCAACACTGCTAGGAAAAGCAGCATTGTAGACAGAGGGAGAGGGCTTGAGTGGGGATAGTGGAGTTTGAAAATCACATTTGATGCTTCCCCAAACTCTCTGGGAGAGGGGCAGCAAGACACAAGTCATGGCCAACTTGAGGTCCTCCTCCCAGCTTTCCAGTAGCTAAGGGCAGCTCAAGGAGTTCCAGGCTCTTCAGGCTCCTGATTTGTCACACTGAGGTTGGGGTGGGGATGCTGGATCACCATTTAACAGATGGGGCTATTGAGGCTCAGAGAGGTGAAGGGACTCACTGAAGGTCTTGCAGTCAGGCAGTGGCAGAACCTGGCATAGAACATCAGTCATGGTGTTATCTGTCATCCCCACATTGGGGAGGTTGAGGCAGGAGGATGTCAAATTTGAAGCCAGACATTATCTCAAACCACAAAAGCAAAGCACCTCAATGTAGAACTGGAGGTGTTTTCCCATTCTGCAGCTCTGGAAACACTTCAAGGGCAAGGCAGGGAGGGAGAAGTAGCCAGGGAAGTGCAGGGCTAAAGAGGGCTAGTGGGCTGACAATTACTTTGGAAGAGGAAGGCAGGGGCTAGAGTCACAAAACATGTTTCCAGGGTTCCCTGGCTTACCCAAATGCTGTCAGTCTGGGACATAGTGGCTGGAGCAGGGGTGCCTCCTGGTGGCCCCAGAGCCAGCCCCATCCAGTTCATTTTTCCGCATTCCACAGTGTGAAAAGATGAATTCAAGGCTTCCACTCCATAACCACTTGTGCTCCTGTTTATTAAACTTGGCAGTGGGGCCAGCAGGCTGGAGCTCACACTCTGCAGAGCTGCTCGGCTTCAAAGGTAGTACATTGATAGTACAAGACTTCTCTGTAGACAAGAAATGTCTTCCCTTCTACTCACCAGAGCATAGGGCACCTGCCAGGCCCAGATCTAGAAGGGAGACACCCTTGTTAAACAACTACCCTGGCCCCTAAGCAACAAAATCTATGACAGGAAACCAGGGGAGACCTTGGTAAGACAACCAATCAGAGCTGCGGTAGGGAGGCCTGTGTGTTCATGCCACAACCAAACAAAAGCATGGAAATAGGGATGGTGTACTATAGTGGGACCCCGTCCCAAATATTAAATAGTGGCCATCAAACGGCTCTTTCTGGGTCATGGATCAGGGAAGGCTGCCCAGACAGAGGGGCACCTGGGAAAGCACAGGACAGGAACGGTAGGTGGGAAGGTCAGGCCAGCAGGCATCCCAAGCTTGGGTGCCATCCTGGTTTTTTTCTCTGTAAAACGCTAGTCAGCACTATACCATACATGTAAAGGAACGTTTTCAGAGGGTGGACAGATCTCTGAGGCCACCAACATCCACTCCAAGCCCACCAGTGTAGAGTCCAGAAAGGAACTGTCAGCCAGCCTGTCCCTCTCTAGCCCTGCACTGCCCTCAGCTGTCTCCTTCCTCACCCACAGTCCCCAGAGCTGCAGACAGGGAAGACATCCCTTGTTCTACATAAAGGTGCTTCGCTTTTGTGGTTTGAAACAGGGCCTCACTATGCAGCCCTAGCTAGCCTGGACTATGTAGACCAAGCTGGCCTCAAATTCAGAGTTCTGCCTCCCCAGCACTTAGACTAATGGTACACACAGCTACATTTTAAGACCCAGCCTAGGCCAGGTGTGGTGGCTCACGCCTTTAATCCCAACACTTGGGAGGTAGAGGCAGGTGGATGGTGGATCTTTGTGAGTTCCTAACCAGCTGGGGCTATAGGGAGACCCTGTCTCAACCCCAGCACCCAAGGGCCAGGTGTGGTGGTGCATGCCTTTAATCCCAGCACTCAGGAGGCAGAGGCAGGTAGATCTCAGTGAGTTCAAGGCCAGCCTGGTCTACATAGTGAGTTCCAGGACAGCTGTGGCTACAGGGAGACCCTGTCTCAAAAAGACCAAAAAAAAAAAAAAATAACCTCCCCATCCCAAAAGTCTCAAGTAGCCCAGGTTGGCCTTGAGCTTACTTTGTAGTGGAGGTTGACCATGACCTGCTCCTCCTGTGCTAGACTGCAGGCCTGTATCATGCCACGTGAGCCATCATCTCCAAGGCTGATCCTCTGTGGCCTGATCAATGCTTCATCCCACTGTTATTTACATCTATTATGCAAATATGTGGCCACAGGTATGTCTTAATGCAGGCACGAAGGTCAGAGTACAACATGAAGTTGGCTCTCTGCTTCTACCATTTGGATTCTGGGGATTGAACACAGGTGGTAGAGCTTGGCAGCAAATTAACTTACTGGCTGGCTGAGCCATCTTGCTGGTCCCTCATTCCATTTTTATAGCTGAGTAATATTCTACCACAGAGCACACTCTACTTTCCCAGCCCTGTCAATAGGGACACAAGCTGGTGTTAGTGTGCTAAGAGGTCTGCTATAAACACTTGCACATTCACACTTGTGAGCCTTCGTTAGGCAGGGTAGGGGCCAAGTGGTTCAACATGGCTGTCTGCATACCGAAGAGACTGACCACCCAGGAGCTACTCAGTCCCAACACCTGGGGCTTCAATAGCCACCAGGAAGAGCTAAAAGCCAGGACGCTCACTAGTCTGTTGGTGTAGTATGAACATGTAACCTCCAGCTGGAGTCTGCTGGTAAACAGCAGCATTGGTGGACACGACAGAAAGAAGGGCTCATGCTGGGATAGGTTCTTCCCTCCATCACAGATGGGACAGTATGGCCCACATCCAAGGCAGTCATATCCACCTGGCAAATGCCACCCCAGACACACAGAGGTGCTGTCCACTAGTCCAAGACATCGTTTAACCCAGTCAAGCTGACAACCAAGACCTCTAGCTTGTTCTTACTGCCACAAAACACCCCAGACAGGGGATGGAGCTCCTTGGTGGTTAAGGGTGAATACTGCTCTTGCAGAGGACCCCAGTTTGGTTAACCCTAACCCCAGCACCCACACTGGTATTCTTACAGCTGCCCAAAATTCCAGCTCCAAGAGATCTGACACCTCTGGTCCCCTTGGGCAACTGCACACCTGTACACAACCACACATATAAAAAATGCCAACCTTGCCAGGTGTGGTGGCGCACGCCTTTTACTCCCAGCGCCCGGGAGGCAAAGGCAGGAGGGTCTGAGTTCAAGGCCAGTCTGGTCTACATAGTGAGTTCCAGGCCAGCAGCTCGGGCTACAGGGAGACCCTGTCTCAAAAAACAAAATTTCAATGTTTAAAAAAAGAAAGTAGGGCATGGTGGCACAGACCTTTAATCTTAGCACTCAGGAGGCAAAGGCAGACAGATCTCAAGGCTAGCCTGGTCCACACTGTGAATTCCAGTCCAGCTAGGGCCATAGGGAGACCCCGTCTCAAAACAAAAACCAAAAAATTGACCAGCCAGGCATGATAACACAGCCTTTAATCCTCAGCATTTGGGAAGCAGAGGGAGATGGAGCTATGTAAGATTGAGGCTACCCTGGTCTACATGAAATTCCAGGCTAATGACGGCTACAGGGAAACCCTATCTCTAAAACAAACCATCCAACCCAATACCATGGGTTTGAGCCTGGGTGACTTAACAGCTGTCTCCTCAGTGCACTGGTGAGATGGCTGGGCACAAAGGGATGGGCTACCATCATCACACTGATTACTTGCTGTGATGGCTAATCCTGGGTGTCAACTTGATTTGATCTGAAATTAACTGAAATGAAAGAGAACTTCTTGATTGGATCATCTAAAGCCGGAAGACACACCCTAAATGTGGGCGTTACCTTCTGATGGCAGCCGGTATAAAAGACCAAGGCAGAGGAGAACACGGGGCTTTTTGCGGCTTGCCTTCTCTCTCGCTGGTGAGTTTGTCTTGCTGCTGTAGACTGAAGACTAGCTGATATTTTGGAATTTGTCAGACCTTCAGCACCGGATTGGGACTACTGAGACATCCAGCCTTGTGGACTGAGCGACTACAGATTCTCAGCCTCTCCAGTGTGGTGCAGCCATTGTTGGACTACTCGGACTCTATCCTGTGAGCTAAGCTGATAAATCTTTATACATATTCATTCTACTGGTTCTGTTTCTTTGGAGAACCCTGACTAATACACTTGCCCAGGACATAGCGAGAGGAAATGCCATCAAGCGCCCTGTAGACCCCACAGTCAGTGTCTGGTGTAGCAGGCTTGAATGCTCACCAGGGGCAGGAGCCCCAGGGTGGACAGGAGCAGAGAAGTACTCCCTGAAGTGGTGGGGGCTGGCTGGGTTCTGGCTCTGGAGTGGCAGCAGGCCAGGCTTACCCTTAGGTTGAGAGGATGACACATGGAAAGCACTAGAATGGCGAGGTCTCTGAGGTGATACTGACTGGAATGTCCCTGGTAGCTCTACACTGACTGGTATGGGACACCATGAGGTGGCACCTCTCTGTGGGCATGGGATCTCCTCCCTGTGTGGAACAGTGCTGAGGACTGGCCAGGTAGAGAGAGTGACCCAGTATGTCTGTGGAGGCCTGTGGGTAAGCAAGGGTCCAGGGAAGACTCTTGGCTGCCAACTCCAGGTGAGCCAGTGAATAGTTACTCTCAGGCTGCACTTTCTGGAGCACTAAATGGGTGTGACAGATTTCTTATGGAGACCAGGGGGGTTCACCTAGCTCCACACTGGCCTGCTCACAGAACCATGGGACAGCAGGAAGGACAACAGTGCTAGGTTTATTCTGTGGTGATAGGATCTGTGCCAGAGGAAGTAGAGTGCCCCCAGAATACCCTGGGGTCGACGTGTGCCTTCAGATTGATCACTGCTTGCCTACTGTCCTTCCCCAAGGAGCAGTCCTCCCTAGGGGTCATCTGCAGGGCCCCAGTCTTTAGGAAGGCATCTTGTTGGAGGTAGCGGCCCCCCTCTTCTTTGCCACCCCTTTCAGCAGTGCCAGCTTCTTGGGAAGGCTGGAGCTGGCCTTCATCACTACATCATGCTCAATCTTCTTCCGGATTCCCACCTCGAGGCTCTGCAGGGAACAAGAGACCCAACAAGTCAACACCTTTCTCTTCTTGTTTCTTATTTTGATTTTTCTTTTTTTTTGGTCTTTTTGAGACAGGGTCTCCCTGTAGCCCCAGCTGTCCTGGAACTCACTATGTAGACCAGGCTGGCCTTGAACTCACAGAGATCTGCCTGCCTCTGCCTCCCAAGTGCTGGGATTAAAGGCATGTGCCACCACACCCAGCTCTTTTTTTTTTTTGGTTTTTTGAGAAAGGGTCTCACTTTGTAGGCCCAGCTGATCTGGAACTCACAGAGATCCACCTGCCTCTGCCTCTCTAGTGTTGGGACTAAAGGTGTCACCACACCCATTTTTATTCTTTGTTTCTTTGAGACAGCTTTTACTCTAAAGCCCAGGCTGGTTTACAGACTCAAGATTCTCCTAACTCAACTCAACAAGTGCTACCCTCTAGACAAAGCTAACAAACCCAACACTAACCCAAATAAATCCACCCATCTCAACCTTTCTGATCATGCCCATTCTACAGATGCACAACCTGAGGTTCTTATATCAAGTAGGCAGCCCAGGGCCTCAACTCACAGGGCCCACGGTAACAGCAACTTACTGTTTCATGTCTCATCCACATTCCTTGGGCTCCAACTGAGGCCATGAGCCAGTTGAAGTTATTAACCGGCAGCTGTGTCTCACCTCACCCACCCCAGTCCGGCCTGAGTTCCACGGACCTTGATAACCAACTCAGGGTGGACTCAGGAGAGCTGAGGAGGTGCAGCCCTGCATCTGGCACTGTAGGCTGCTATATAAGAACAATGTGCTAAGGAGAAGAGATCCAAAGGACAGCATGCTTTGTGGGGGCTGGAAGAGCGCCCAACAAGTTTCTGTGGGAAGAATCCAGAGATGGGAACCATTCTTGGAGTGGGCAAAGCTGTAGAGATGAAGAAGGTGGATGAAGGCAGGAGGTAAGGGACTTGGGCTTTTCCTGAGCAGTAAGGCACCATGGAAAATTCTGTAGCAGGCAGAAGTAGAGCTAGTGAGTAGCTGATCGGGAGCTGTTGGCATAAGCAGGTACATTCTAGATTGATTCTGCAGGAATCAGACTGGAGTGAGCCAGGTTCAAGGGTAACCCCAGCATCGGAAGGGCAAAAGGAAGAGTCCATTCTCTACCTGAGACTCTTCCCAACCCTGAGGAGCTGAGCAGCCCACTAGGTACCTGGTTTGGAGAAAACCAATGCTCAGGGGAGACTAAACCTTTCACTAATGATTTAATTCAGATTGGAATCTCTAATATCCATCTTTTTGGAATTATTTGCCTGCATATACTTAAGTGTACTTGTATAAACAATGCCCGTGGAGGCCAGGAGAGGGAGTCAGACCTCCTGAAGTTACAGATGGCTGTCAGCTGCTCTGTGGGTGCTGGGAACCTGGGTCTTCTGAAAGACCAGCCAGTGTTCTTAATCCTCGAATCATCTCTATAGTCCCTCTTTTCCAATGTCTTAATTAGCTCAACCCTTTGAACTTGGATTAGAGCTGACCTAATGGCCAGGTGGTTCACACCCATAATCTCAGCACTCAGGAGATAGAGGCAGGAGGACTGCTATGAATTCAAGGCCAGCCTGAGCTACCCAGACCTAGTTTGTTGTTGTTCAAGCCCAGTGTGTTGGTCTTTAATCCTGGCATTCGGAGGCTAAGGCACGTGGATCTTTCTGAGTTTGAGGCAGCCCAGTCTACATAGCAAGTCAGCCAGGACTACAGGGAGACCCTGTCTAAAAAAAACCCAAAAAAACAAACAAAAAAAACCCACCCAAAAAAAGATCCAGCTAGGAGTGGTAGCACACCCCTTTAATCACAGCACTCGGGAGGCTAAGGCAGGTGGACCTTTGTGAATTCGAGGCCAGTCTGGTCTACATAGCAAGTTCCAGGCCAGCTGGGGCTACAGGGAAACCCTGTCTCAAAAAGATCAGAAATAACTGAGCCTAGTGGACAGTGCCTGTAATCCACACTCTGAGGCTGAGACAGAAGATCTGATGTCTCAGGTCTTAGGTTACATATGTCTAGGCCCTGTCTCAGAAGAGCTCGGCTATCAGAACAAAAGATAACAATCAAACCAACAACAAAAAGGTCCGTCATTTGGTGACAACCCCTAACCTTCACCTGAGGCCGCCCCCGCTCGCGCTCCTCGATGCTAAGTACAGACTCCGAATCCAACGTCAGAGGAGGACAAGAAGCTCCTCTCCACACTCAGACCCCTGCTGCACCCACCCTCAGGCTGGCGCTCGGCCCGTTGACGACATCCTGGGTACCCCCGACTCCCGAACTCTGTCCCCACCACCTCCTGCTCACCTTCTTTAGCTTTTGCTGCTGCACCACGCGCGCTTTCTTGGGGGCGATGATCTGACCTGAGGAGAGGATGCCTGAGTGACTGCCTGCTTTTTCCACCGTCTGTCTTCCCACTTTCTCCCCCCTCCTCCCCGGCTCCCGCGCTCCCACCGCCCTCCTCCCCGGCTCTCCGCGCTCCCACCGCCCTCCTCCCCGGCTCCCGCGCTCCCACCACCCTCCTCCCCGGCTCCCGCGCTCCCACCGCCCTCCTCCCCGGCTCTACGTGCTCTCTGTCCTCTCGCCCGCTCCTCACCGCCTTTCCTTGGTCTACGGCTTCGCTCCCCCTGGGTGTTGCTCTTTGGTTTCCGCGCCTGGAACTTACGCTGTCCTTGCGCCATTACCAGTGCATGCCGGAAGAGACGGGGCCACAAGCATCTGGAGCCGGAAGCTGCTAAGCAGCTAGGGTTACATCGGGGCGGAAGGGCGCGAGGCCTCATGGGAGACTCGGGTTCCGAAAAGGAACCGCAGAAGTGATTCTTCAAAGTTGTTGGAACTTGGAGAATGTAGGGCCCTTCTGTGTACTGTTACCAACTGACGACTTTTACATACATAAAAGTTCAGGTTAGGTTTGCGGTGAGGCAAACGTGGAGCTTTTTTGGCGGAGAATTAGTCTTCCACAAGTGTCAGTCATTGTGGGCAGGTGAGACGGCTCGCGGTGGAGGGAGGGCGCTTACCTCCAAGGCTGACGCCGCCCTGGGCGAGATCCCTCAAGGGAACCGACTTCCGCAAGCTGACTTCTGACCTCCACACACACCAATTTTTAAAATGTAAAAATTACCCTTACGTAATCATAATTCTTTTTTTTTTTTGCGATCTTGGGGATGGAACTCGGGTCTCACACGGAACACAAGTAGTCGCACCATCAGCTGTTTCTTTCAATATTAAAATACTTTATATATACGGGGGGGCTGGGAACTTGGCTTACTGCCAAAAAGATCAGGCAGGACACTACTGGGAGTGTACAGGAAGCAGGTATTTTATTTAGGCTTCAGCCTGGTCTAGCAGACTCAAGCCCCAAGATCTGGATTCCGATGGGAAGTAGCACATAATCATTGATACCTTAGACATTGGGTTACAGTGAGAAGGCAACTTACAAATTGATTGGCTATCAGTAAAGTCTTAAAATTGGGCAAATTATTTTAAGTTTAGAAAACAAATGTTAAAAAAAATCCTGTCTCAAAGTCATCGCAGAAGTCTCTGAGACAAGCAGAATTGAAATTTGTTCAGGACACAAGGCCAGTGGGTGTAGACAGCTGTGTTAGTGTTCTAACCACAAACTGAACCTTGCTGACAGAGAGACAAAACAAGGATGAAAAGCCATAGTTTTCCTAAATATTCCATCGGGCTCTACATCAATTCCCCCAATTCCCCCTTTGAGACTTGTTATTTAACCCAGAATTAAACTATACCGTCTCATTCTCTTCTTAACGTGGGGCCTTGGTGGCTGGAGAGATGGCTCAGCAGTTAAGAACACTGGCTGTTCTTGCAGAAGGCCCCAGCTTTGAATCCCAGCACCCACATAGCAGCTAACAACTATCCATAACTCCAGTTCCAGGGGATCCGACAACCTCTTTTGTCCTCAGTGGGCATTGCATGACACAGGTACACTTACCTACATGCAGGCAGTACATACATACACATAAATAAGTAAATAATTTAGGGCTCATAGTGAAGTAGCTAAAGAAACTCAATTTAGTCCTGCTTTGGCGTTCTTCCCAGCCACTAGCCTACCCCAGCCAACAGTCAGGGCTTTTCACAACTCTATGGCCTAGAAGTATAACCAATACATCTGCTTAAGTATAACTAAAACAACTATAGCAAGCAAGGTCTTTCTGACTTCCATCTGGTCCAAGCTGGTATGATTTTTGCCGTTCTTTTATAAACTATCTCTGCGCTTTAGCGCTGAGAGACTTTCAAAGGTACTAGCCACTCTCAGCCTCGAGCTCATCAATTATCAATAAAGGACTCCTGCTTTTAATTGGCTTCTGTGTGTGATTTGTAGTCTTCTGGCCTTGGGGCTCACTATGTAATGCCATGGTTGGCAGTGGGTCTTCTCCCCGTAGTGGCTTCTACAAAAGAAGTAATGCACCTCAGACAGAGGGGAGCCAGACAGGGACCAAACAGACAGGCTTCTAACATTAGTATGCTGATTCAAACTATTTTTATTTTTTAATTTTTTGGTCTTTTTAAGTCAGGGTTTCCAGATAGCCCCAGCTGGCCTGGAACTCACTATATAGACCTGGCTGGCTCATAGAGATCCGCCTGCCTCTGCCTCCCAAGTGCTGGGACTAAAGGCGTGCACCACCATGCCCGGCCTTGATTTAAGCTTTAAAACCTCCAAAACCAGAAAACCATATTCCAAGAGCTAGGGGGGTCCCACCCTTTAATTCCTTTCTAGATTTTTACTGGTATATGAGCTATCTTTCTGATATTATTGGAGATATA
>NW_008357641.1:1211982-1229833 GCF_000622305.1 Nannospalax galili
TTGAGACAGGGTCTCCCTGTAGCCCCAGCTGTCCTGGAACTCACTATGTAGAGCAGGCTGGCCTTGAATTCACAGAGATCCGCCTACCTCTGCCTCCCAAGTGCTGGGACTACAGGTGTGCGCCACCATGCCTGGCTTGGTTGTATTTTTTTTACAGTTTGTCCAGTCAGCTGGAGCAATTTCTACCAAACCTATGACAAAAAGTATAGCAAAGGATATAACCATAGACATAAGCAGGGGATGGCAATGCTTTACAGTGAGAAACCAGTAATTCTTCTGCAGTACATAGACCAGCTAGCCTCTGGAGCAGCTGGAGCAGGGCTGAAGTCCGGTCATGATTCGGCTGTGTGCAGGCTAGTCAGCTTCCAGAGTAGTTGACTAGAGCAGGGCTGTTGTCCTTCTGATTCTCGGACTTGTCTGGTGTCCTCTTTTTCCAGATTGTCAGTGGGAGAGGCTTGTCAGTGTCTAGAGTGCATTTCCAATTTATGGCTGCAAGCTACAGTCTATATAATGAATCCAGGGACTTAACTACAGTAGGGGTGGATAAAAATGACAGCGAAAGGACCTCTCCAGAGAGGCTTTAGAGGTTGGACATTCCATTCGTTACCCAAACTGAATCTCCTGGCCTAAAGGAATGTATATCTGTTGTCAGGCTAACTGGCACTCTTTCCCTCACCCATTCATAGAGAGAATGCAAGGTTTTTCCCAGGGCTTGGAATTGCTGCCCCAGGGCCAGTTCTCCCATCTTCTTTAGGTCTCATAATCCTTTGATGAGAAGAGGTAGTCTCCCATAGGGAGAGAAGAGAATCAAGTTTTCTTGGTTGGAGTAGACCTGATTCTCGGTAAAGCTATTGGAAAGACTTCATCCCAATGAAGGTGAATCTCTTGGCATAATCTGCTTAATTGTGTTTTAAGAGTCTTGTTCTGGGAGGCAGAGGCAGGTGGATCTGTATAAGTTCAAGGCCAGCCTGGCCTACAAAGTGAGTTAGTTGCAGGCCAGCTAAGGCTACAGGGAGTCCCTGTCTCAAAAAAAAAAAAAAAAAAAAAAACAAAAGAAAACTAAAAAGTTCTTGGGATGGGGAGATGGAAAAGGAATTTGCTACTTTGATTTTCCCAGCACACATGGCGGCTATGAACCGTACTTAACTCCAGTTCCAGGGGAATCCAAAGCCCTCTTCTGACCTCTGCGGCACTGCACAACACGGGTGCACTCACATACATGCAGGCAATACACTCATACACATAAAATAAAAATAATAAAATATTTAAAAACAGAAGAGTCCTGTTCATTCTTTCTACCCTACCAGAGTTTTGTGACCTATAGGCATTATGTAATTTCCATTTAATGTCCAAACTTGTAGCTAGCAATTTACCTCTGCCACAAAAGCTGGTCCACTGTCTGAGCCAATGGAGGTGGGGATTTCAAATCAGGGAATAGTCTCCCAGAGAAGCATCATGGCTACCTCTTGAGCTTTTTCTGTGAGGGTTGGAAAAGCTTCCACCCATAGCTGTGTGAGGCAATTTTGTGAAGTCCACTTCCAAATCATCAAGAGTCCTTCCAATGCTTTGGATCCCTGGAGGAAGTTCAGGCCCTTAATGAGGGTTGTTGTGAGTTAGGGAACACAGAAGTGTTGACTTGGGGGCAGCCTCAAGTACTGTCCTACTCATGTGAGTTTCCTGATTTGAACCAGTTCCTTTCAGCTTGTGAATAAACTTCTAATCTGTCAGGACTGGGGAGCAGGGCTGCGGTGACAGTTCCTGTTTTAGTTGACTCTTTGTAGGATGCAAGTTTTGCTTCTTGGTCAGTGCTCCAATTTCCTTGATTCCGTGAGCAATTAAAAGTATCTTCCTTTTGGTGTCCCTAACAATGCATAAGTGCTATTCTTTTTTTGGGGGGGGGTTGAGACAGGGTCTCTCTGTAGCCCAGTTGTCCTGGAACTCACTATGTAGACCAGGCTGGCCTCCCGAGTGCTGAGATTAAAGGCGTGCACCACCACATCCAGCCCTATAACCGCTATTCTTTTGGGAGTCAAACGGCATCTACAAGATTAAGGATTTCCTGGCCCCATATTTTATGTCTTTTCCTCCTTGATTAATTAGTACTTTTCCTTATATAAGACTCGGTGCACATGCAGAGTAGTGAAGGCATATCAAGAGTCTGTATAGATGTTGGCAGATTCCCACGGCCAATTGGAGTACTTGGGTTAGGCAGAGTTCTGCCTTTTGAGCTGATGTCCCTATTGGTAGAGGTTCAGCTTCACTGGTGGAGTCTGAGGTGATCACTCAATAGCCAGTGAGACCTGTTCCATCGTGTATGAAGCTACTTCCACCAGTGAAGTATTCTTTATCTGGGTCACTTAGGTCTGGTCTGCTGGAACACTTCCTCCATGACTTCAATACAATCATGATCTGGCTGGCCAGCCCCAACTGGCAACAGGATGACTGGATTTAATGTTCTCACAAACTCAATGTTGACATATAACATTCATATAACATTCCTTAGTACTTGGCCATCCTTGAATTGGTCGGCCAGCAGAACCCTTTATGTTTTAGCAATGTCAGTACCAAATGGGGCACTTGGACTGTCAGTTCCTGTCCTATGATTGATTTTTTTAATTGAGCTTTTAAAATTTCATACATTTCCCACTCAAATCCAGACCTGCCTCCCCCATCCATGCCTCCCCCTATCCTCCCACCCTATGCACTCTGCCATACATGCTGAGTCCTATTCATTCAGGTGTTTGTCCTTCAGGGTAAGTTTGTCCACTGGAGTCTAGTCAGCCAATCCAGTGGTCATATGTAAGTCCTCATGATTTGATTTGTCAGCTTCTGCTACCTGGAGAGTTTGGCTACCAGATCAGGCAAGGTGGCCAACCTAGAGCAGCAAAGTTGAGCTGTTTGGAGAGATAGGCTACCAGGTAATGCCATGCTCCCAATATCTGTGTTGAGACTCCCACAGCCATTCTGGACCTTTCATAGTCATAGAAGAAGGGCTTGGAAATATCCGGAAGTCCCAGGCCAGGAGTCTTAGTGAGGGCCTATTTAATGTCTGCAAATGCCTTTTGTTGTTTTGGTTTCCACATCAGGGGTTCTCAACCAAGCCCCCCTGCACCCCCACTATTAGTGGCTTCATAGAGGGGTTTTGCCATGACGAGAAGTTGGGGATCCAGATCTGACAAAACCCAAGGGTGCCCAAGAATTCTCCAATTGGGGTCAGGTATGGTGATGCATGACTTTAATTCCAGCACTCCGGAAGCAGAGGCAGGTGGATCTCTGTGAGTTTGAGGCCAGCCTCATCTACATAGCTACTTCCAGGCCAGTTGGGGCTACATGGAGACCCTGTCTTAAAAAGACAAAAAAAAAAAAAAAAAAAAAAAAAGCCGGGGGGGGTAGACCATTCCTGACGCCCCAGCCCTTGGGAGGCAGAGGCAGATGGATCTCTGTGAGTTCGAGGCCAGCCTGGTCTCATAGTGAGTTCCAGGCCAGCTGGGGCTACAGGGAAACCCTGTTTCAAAAAGACCAAAAAAAAAAGAAAAAACAGATCAGATTTGGCAGCAGGTCAATGGAACTGGAATTGCACAGACCAGACCACTTGTTTTCTTTCTGAACCAAATTGATGTTTCCCTGGGTCAGATGAAAGCCAAGGTATTGACTTTGTTCTGACCAGCCAGGGCCTTTTTTCTGGAGACTTTGTAGCTGATGACATACAGGAGAGTGAGGGGCAGCTATGTAGCTCCTATGCATTCTCCTTGGATGGCTCCTGCTGATAGCAAGTGATCGGCCTATTGAAGCAATGTGCACCCAGTTTAGCAGGCCTAAGAAAGGCCTTTAAATCAGAAGCTAGTGCTGTCCTAAAGATAGTTGATGAGTTTCTGAACCCCTGTGGGAACCTAATCCATGTTAGTTGCCCTTTACTTCCATTGGAAGGCAAAATGTGGCTGGCTTGGGGGTGCCAGGCAAACGCAGACAAAAGCATCCTTCAGGTCTAGGCAGGTGAAATAGATTGCCCGTGCTAGGATCTGGCTCAGGAGAGTAGATGGACTGAGGACCACTGGATGCAGTGTGACTGTGGCCTGATTTATTGCCCAAAAGGCCTGGTCTGGCCAGTAGTCATCAGTTTCCGGTTTTTGAATGGGCAGGAGGGGTGTGTTCCAAGGCAACTGGCAAGGTTGGAAGATTCCATATTTTAGGAGTCTGTCCAGATGTTTATGGATTCCCATCTGTGCCTTATGTGTAATGTGGACAGGTTCAGCCCTAGGCTTTAATTCTTTCATCACAGGAGGAATATTTTTGGCAAGCCCTGGTGGGTTATCTTCAGCCCATACTCCAGGTATCTTGAAGGGGAGTTTTGGTTCCTCTTGTGATCCTTTTGTCAGACTAAAGAGATGCTATTCCTCTTCTCTGGGAATGGTGAGAGTTAAAATCTTTTGACTCTCCTAGAAACAGAAACGTCTGTCCATCAGCATAAAGGTTTTCCTGGGCTTGGAGTTTTCCCGGTAGGTCTCATCCCAGGAGAGGCACTGGGCATTCAGGATGATACAGGAATTCATGTACAACCTCTTGGGCTCCCAGGTAATATCGTCTGGGCAGCAGGCAGTGGGCATGCTCAGCCTCATCATTTGGGTCCCAGTCTGGGGTCAGCATCCAGAAGTTGAGCCTGAGCTAGGAGGGGCAAATTGTTCCAACTATTTCAGAGCAGCCTGGGTCACTTGTCTGTGTTCTTCTGTGTTAAACAGGATGTGGACGGGCTGATGGCAGTCAGTCCAGGTGGGCTTGTGAGTCTGGATAATGAGCTGTACCAAGTACTGGTTTTTTTGTTTTTGTTTTTTTTTTTTGGTCTTTTTGAGACAGGGAATTCACTATGTAGACCAGGCTAGCCTCAAACTCACAGAGATCCACCTGCCTCTGCCTCTCTAGTGCTGGGATAAAAGCATGCACTACCATGCCTGACTAGGACTGCACCAAGTGTATGGCCTGAGGTGTCTCCAGATAGGAGAGTGTATTAGTTGTTTTTCTGTTGCTGTGATAAAACACTATGATTGAGGGGACTTATAAAGGAAGAGTTTATTTGAGCTTACAATTCCAGAGGAATCAGAGTCCATCGTGGCGCAGAGGCATGGTGGCAAGAGGTGGCCAGAGCAGAAAGAGGGGCTCGCACACTTTAAGCAGGCACAGGAAGCAGAGGGTGACTGGAGATCCGGCAACATTTAAGAATTCTCAAAGTCTGACCACAGCAAAGTCACACCTACCAAGACCGCCCCCAAACAGCACACCAACTGGAGATAAAAATGTCCAAATACCTGGAGCCTATGGGGGATATTTTCATTCAAATCATCTCAGAGGGAGTATGATTTTTCCAGTTCAGGAGGTCTGTGGTGGTAAAAGACAAGTGCACAAAGGTACATTGTCCTTCCTGTATATTTCCCTCTGGGTCATAGCAGATTGGCCCTCTGGTCTCTCTCAGGGGTACCTAGAGTGCTTCTACCTGTCCATTTAGGCACTCTCTCAACCAAGGGGGCTGTTTCTGAACTATCTCTTGCCAGATAACAATGTAAGGGAACTGGTCCAAGTGTCTGGGGGTCCCTATGATTATTTCATAGATTTCTGCAATGACTTTTTGGTCTCAAGTCCCTTTAGATGGCATCTTACATCAAAAACAGGCCAGTCTAGAAGGTATGCAATTTATGGGGAGTGAGCTTTTCCCCATAGTCACCCTTAAAACCTTTTCTAAAATTTCTTAACATGCATTCCAAAGGAGTGGGTTTACTCTGTGTGCTTTCCCTGTTCCACCCTGTGCCAGTGTCACTTAGAATGAGACTCTTTGTCACTGGCCATTCCCCTCGAGGAGACAGTCAAGGTGCTCTTCATTTGGGTGGTATTGTATAAACTGATCAGGATCCCCATGAGGGGCCATCATCAGCCATATGAGATCACCACAGAACCACAGTTTGGGACATACACCTCACTTTGATGTGTCACAGTATCTTTAGTTGTGAGCCTGAGCCTTTAACGGCTGTGACAGCTCTCTAGCGTCACAGTATCTTTGTATCCAGCCTTGCAGCAGCGCAGCATCTTAGCAACATACCTTCATAGACAAGGTCAGACAAAATTTCTATACCATCTTCAACTCAGAAGTCTAAGACCAAAGAATCCCAGATTGCCAACCAAAAAAGGGGTCATGGTTTTGTCCTTCCTGGCTGCTGACCCAGGCCAGAGACTAACTAGTCAGGTGCAACCTGGATCCGTTTCAGCTAAGGAAATGTCTAGTCAGAGGGTACTCTAGGAGGTGATCAAGCTCCTCTTCCACCAATTTTGGTGGGTCTCCTAGTGGACCCCAGTCTTACCTGTTCAGTTGTGTGGTGCTCCAGATCCCTGCTCCTGGTTCCTGTCTCCCTCAGGTTCTGTTGTGTTCAGGAGCAGTATCTCTGAGATGCCGGGTGAATAGTTAGTTCCTCTTACAGGTTCAAACAGCCTTCGGTGCCATTAAGGAGAAATCATCCCCCAATGTTCTGGGGAGGCTGAGCTCCAGAGACAAGAGAAGCACAAAGCCTCAGCATTGCCAGTCCTTGTACCAGAACTGTTGTGGGAAAGGTTAGGGTACTGGGAGTGTACAGAAAGCAGGTATTTTAATTTAGGTTCTTGCTGTGTCAGTGTTCTAACCACAAACTTGTCAGCTGAACTTTGCTGACAGAGACACAGAGAGAAAACAAGGATTAAAATCTGTATTTTTTCCTTGATATTCCATCAGGTTCAGTGGGTAAAGTGCTTGCTATGCAAGCATGGGAACCCGCACTCCAGCACCAGTAAAAGATCTGGGCGTGGTGGTACGTACCTGTAATGCCACTGCTGAGGAGGCTGACAGGAGGGTCCTAGAGCTTGCCTGCCAGCTAGTTTAGCCTAATTGAGAGCTCTAGGTTCAGAGACTAAATAAAGTGGTAGTTGGCGTGGAAGGCACACCTTTAATCCTAGTACTCAGGAACCAGAAGCAGGTGGATCTCTGGGAGTTCAAGGTCAGCCTGCTTTACATAATGATCCCTGGGCCAGCCAAGGCTGCATAATGAGACACTGTCTCAGAAAATACAAGTGAAAATAGGAGCTGGAGAGATGGCTTAGCAGTTAAGAACCCAAGCTGCTTGTCTAGAGGACCTGAGTTGAGTTTCCAGCACTCACGCCAGGTGGCTCACAGCAACCTCTAATGTGCACACATTCACAGAGATATACACATATATAAATATACATATTTTAAAAAAACCCTAAAAATCAAAGAGACCGAAGAGGACAATGACCTCTGGCCTCCATATGCATACACCAACACACACATGGAAAAAAATCATGTGTTTTTTAAAGGTATTGTGTATGTGTGTGTGTGTGTGTGTAGGTCAGAGGACAACTTCTGGAGTTAGTTCTCCTTCCACCATGGGGTCCGAGGATAGAACCTGGGCTGCTAGGCTTGCCTGGTTTTAACTGTTTAGCCACCTTGCCAGCCCTGTGTATGTATTTTATCCATTAAAAATATTATTTGTGGGACTTGGGGTGCACCTTAATGATGGAGGGCCTAACCAGTGTACAGCCCCCAGCTCCACTCCTAGCACTGCAGAAACCAAAGGTGAAATGGAACTGAAGGGGAAAGTGTCTGACTATAGAGTGGGCGTGCTGCCTGGCGTCTGACTATAGAGTGGGCGTGCTGCCTGATTTGTGAATGAAGTCCTATCAGAGCCACAGGTGTGCGGGAAGCACAAGTTCCAGTGTGTAAAATCTGATCTTTTACTTAAAATCTTGATGTTTTTATTATTCTGGAGTTCTTGCATTAAATTTGAATAAAAAATTATCTTGATTGTTACATTTTGGTATCCCCTTAAATTATGCAATTGAGAGACCACCCTAGTTATTCCCATCTTATGCTTTTTTTCCACTCAGTAACCCAGGGTGGCTTCAAACTCACTTTGCCTGGCATGGTGGCCCATGCCTTTAGTCCCAACACTCAGGAGGTAGAGACAGTCGGATGTCTATGAGACCCAGGCCAGCCTGGTCTACATAGTGAGTGCCAGGCCAGCTGGGGTTACAGGGAGACCCTGTCTCAAAAAGACCAAAAAAAAGAAAAAAAAAGAAAAAGGATGTGACCTGACTCAGCCTCCAGGATGCAGAGATTACAGGTGTGCACCATTGCACTGGCTTTTCACCCTATTTTAAATATTCTATTAAATTTTACGTGTATGAGTATATTGCCTGCATGTGTGCAAGTGCACCTGTGTCATGCAATTCCCGTGTTCCTGTGGAAGTCAGAAGAGTGTGTCAGATCTCCTAAAACTGGAGTTACAGATGGTTGTTAGCCACCATGTGAGTACTGGGAATTGAACTTGGGTCCTCTACAAGAGGAGCCAGTGCTCTTAACCGCTGAGCCATCTCTCCAGTCCCATCACCCTATTTTATAAATGAGGAAACCAAGGTGCAGAGGGGTAAAATAATCTGTCCTAGATCACACAGTGGAGAAAGGGTGGCACTGGGATTTGAACTTGGGTAGCTCAGCTGCAAGCTGCAGTACCGGGGTCTTCAGAGCCATGCAGACCCTGTCTGTACCTTCTGCTCTAGGAGGGAGTGTGGTTCGGGGAGGAATGTCAGCTTTTAGGTATGCTATTCAAGAAATTTATTTTAAAATCTGAGAAATGAGGGCAGGATAGGGAGAACCAGTCAGTCACATCTGGGGACCATCTAAGTCTGTCCTTCTGATATGGTGGCACTTAGGGCTGCCCGGAGCTCCTCAGGAGCAAAGACACCCAGCTCGGTAATGATGCCGCCGGTGATGAGCTGGTGAGGTGTGATGTCAAAGGCAGGATTCCATACTCCAATCCCTGAAGGGGTGAGAAGGTACATGAAGAGATGGGGGTTCGCTCTGGAAGTTTCTAGGCTGTGGTCATGTCTCTGCCACAGTGGTTCTTGAGGTTGTAGAATCAGCTGCCTGAGAAGGCGTCAGCCTTACATATACCTACCCATTTCTGCCGGCTATAAAGAGCTCTTTAAGAATCTCACAATCTGGGACTGAAGAGATGGCTCTGTGGTTAAGATCACTGGTTCCTCTTGCAGAGGACCTGGGCTTGGTTTCCTGCACCAAAATGGGCAAGTAATAACTGCCTGTAACTCCAGTTCCAGGGGACCGGACACCCTCTTCTGGCCTCTTCGGGCACTGCATGCAGAGGTACATTTACATGGAGGCAAAACACTCATTCAAATAAAATAAATATATTTAAAAAAACTAAAATAAGCTGGGTGTGATGGTGCACACCTTTAATCTCAGCACGAGGGAGGCAGAGACAGGTGAGTCTGTGAGTTCAAGGCCAGCCTGGTCTACATAGTGAGTTCTAGGTCAGCTGGGGCTTCAGACCTTGCCTCAAAAAGACCTCCCAAAAAACCAAAATAAAAATCTCCGGCCCAGATACAGATGTGCTTTGCTGCTTCATATTTATTTTAAGAGTGATGGGGTGGGGTCCTGACCAGGGTCTCTTCCATCTCTTCCATGCAAGGAAGCACTCCACAGTGAGTGACACTCCCAGTCCAAGGTAGTTTTCTTCACAGACATTTTTTTAAAATTAATTATTTTATTTTATGTGTATGTGTATATTGCCTGCATGTAGGTAAGTGCACCATGTCGTGCAATGCCTGCAGAGGACAGAAGAGGGCATTTGGAACTGGAGTTATGGATGGTTGTTAGCCGCCTTGTGGATGCTGGGAGTCAAACCCCAGTCCTCTGATAGACATTTTTAAAATGTAATACTTTTTTTTTTTTAATCTTTTTGAGACAGGGTCTCCCTGTAGCCCCAGCTGTCCTGGAACTCACTGTGTAGACCAGACTGGCCTTGAACTCACAGAGATCCACCCACCTCTGCCTCCCAAGTGCTGGGATTAAAGGTGTGTGCCACCACACCCATCCAAAATGTAATACTTAAAAAAATTATTTATTATTTTTATTTTATGTGTCTGCATGCGTTGCCTGCATGCAGGTAAGTGCACCTGTGTCATGCAATGCCTGCAGAGGTCAGAGGAGGCTGTTGGATCCCCTGGAACTGGAGTTGTTAGCTGCCATGTGGGTGCTAGGATTCGAACCTGGGTCTTCTGCAAGAACAGCCAGTGTTCTTAACCGCTGAGCCATCTCTTCAGCCCAAAATGTAATACTTTTTATCCTTTTGAATTTCATACAAGTATACAATGTATTTTGATTACTTTTAATTAATTTTTTTTTGTGGTACTGGGGACTGAACTTCAGGTCTTATACATTCTCTGGATCTAACCTACATCTTGACCCTTAAAAAAATGTTTTGGGCCGGGTGTGGTGGCGCATGCCTTTAATCCCAGCACTTGGGAGGCAGAGGCGGGTGGATCTCTGTGAGTTCAAGGCCAGCCTGGTCTACATAGTGAGTTCCAGGACAGCTGGGGCTACAGGGAGACCCTGTCTCAAAAAGAGACAAAAAAAAAAAATGTTTTGGGAGCTGGAGCGATGGCTCAGTGGTTGAGAGAGCTGGCTGTTCTTGCAGAGGACCTGGGTTCAATTCCCAGCACATAAATGCCTGCTGATGACTACCTGGAATTCCAGTTTCAGGGGATCCAGTACCCTCTTCTGTGGGCATTTCCCACACATGGTACACTTACATGCATGCAGGCAAGATACTTATACACATAAAATAAAAATAAATAAATATGTTTTCTTTTGAGACAGAGTCTTACAAATTTGATGAGGCTGGCCTTGAACTGGTGATCCTCCTGTCCTAGCCCATTAGTAGCTGGGATTACAGCCTGTGCCAGTAGGCTCAGCTTTTTGATTTTTTGAGACAGGATCTCACTGTGTAGCCAGGCTGGTATTGATCTCTTAGCAATTCCCTTACCTCAGCCTGGCCAGTGCTGGGATCACAGGAGACAGCACACCTGGCTGTCTTAATGACTTTATGACAACAAATAGGTAGCTATTTCTTGGGTTTTATGCTTTTCTGGTTGTTTTGGTGTGTTTCAGATAGGGCCTCACTCAGTAGCCCATGCTGGCCTGAAAGTCACTAGTAGCTCCATCTGGCTTTGAACTACTGTGGATCCTCCTGCCTCAGCCTCCTGAGTCTGGGCTTACAGGTGTACGTTACCACACTCAGCTTGTTTTGTGAGCTAGAGTATCTCAATGAACCTGGAGCTGGCCAGAGAGTTCAGGGATCCACCCATCTCTACTTCCCTAGCACTGGGGTTACAAACTTGTTTCAACACCTGGCTTTTTAAAAATCGAGTCGATGCAGGGCATGGTGTACTTAGGAAGCAGATCACTGTGAGATCAAGGCCAGCTTGGTCTATGTAGGGAATTCCAGGCCAGCTGGGGCCACAGGAGACCCTGTCTCAAAAAAATAAAAATAAATTTTTAAAAAAGAGTTGTAGGAATCAAACTCAGGTCCTTCATACTTGTAAGGCACACACTCTACCAACTGCGCCATCTCTCCAGATACCCAGTACTACTTGTAATATTCAGGTGAGAAAATGGAGCTGGAATGAGAGGATTTGCTCAGGCTGTTCACGTAACCTGTTAGTTGCAAAGTTTGACCTTCATCAGACTCCAGCTCTGAGGAAGGAGCTGAGCTGCACGTGTCCCTGAATCCCATGATGCCCCAAGTGCCAAGCCTACCACTTACCGGGTGCTGCAATCCTGACTCCATTTAGGTCCGTCAGCTCCTGGCCAGGGCGTTCTTCTATGACAATCTCCTGGCCAGTCTCCAGATGGAGATCACAGGAGGAGCTGGGTGCAGCCACGTAGAAGGGGATGCCATGGTGGTTGGCAATGATGGCCAGCTGGTAGGTGCCCACTTTGTTGGCTGTATCTCCATTGGCAACCACTCGGTCCGCTCCCACCACTACAGCTGTGAGTGAGAAGTTGAAAAGGTCACGTGCCTGGCTCTGGCCCGTGGCATCACTGGCCCAACTATGCCCAGCCTACTGACCTGACACGCCCCAGTGTGCCACAGCAGCAGCTACCATGCTGTCAGCAATGAGGGTGGCGGGGATCTGTTCATATACTAGCTCAAAGGCTGTGAGCCGGGCTCCCTGGTTGTAGGGCCGGGTCTCCGTGCAGAAGACGTGTTCTAGGTGACCCATCTTGTGCAGTGACCGGATCACACCTGTGGGGGACACACAGGAACATGCAGGTGAGCAGCGTGGTTCCAGAAGTTAGCCCTGCAAGCTCCTAGGATGGCACGGAACAGTGTGGCCCCAGGCGTCTGCCCTGGCTGTTCCCTCTGCCTCACACTGCTCTTGGCTTCCCTCGTCTTTATACTTGTCACTTTCCCAGCATCCAAGGATTCCTATCTCACACGGCATCTCTGCCTCTGATCTCCAGCGCTGCCCTGTCCTTATCATTCAGGACTTTTGTTGCTGAGTTGGGTCTTGCTATGTGATCCAGGTTGGCCTTGAAATGTGATCTTCTTGCCATAGCCTCTGAGTGCCATTTTGCACCTTCTAAGACATTTAAAAAATTTAATTATTGGGGCTGGAGAAATGGCTCAGAGGTCAAGAGGACTGATTGCTCTTGCAGAGGACCTGGGTTCAATTCCCAGCACCCAATGGCGGCTACGAACCGTCCTTAACTCCAGTTCCAGGGGAATCCGAAGCCCTCTTCTGACCTCTGTGGCACTGCACGACACAGGTGCACTCACATACATGCAGGCAATACCCTCGGGATGACCTTGAGCTCCTCATCCTCCTGCCTCTACCTCCCAAGTGCTAGTATTCTAGGCATGTCCTACCACCATTTACTGAATTTCAGACACTGCTGTTTATAACCTTAATTTGGCCTTGAAGTGTGTAACATAGCAAGCAGCCAGGAAACTATGATACAGTAAGACTCTAGAAAGCTGCAGGATAGGGAGCCAAGCTGTCATGTAGTGACAAAAGCAGAAGAATGAGCCAAGCAATCCCAGCATAGGCTGAGGCAAGAGTATGGCTGTGAGTCGCAGACTAGTGTGGGCTACGTAGGGAGACATTATCTCAAGGAAAAAAGGGGGGCACATGCTGGAAAAATGGCTCAGCAGTTAAGAGCACTTGGCTGCTCTTGCAGAAAACCTGGGTTCAGTTCCCGGCACCCACATGGCAACTAACAACCATCTGTAACTCCAGTTCCAGGGGATTCGACGCTCTCTTCTGACCTTACACACATGCAAGCAGTATACTCTTACACATACAACAAATCTACAGAGAGAGTCAGAAAACAGCTCAAAACCTTCCTGTAGGAACCAGAATCTACAGGAGGTGAAGCTTGTCCCTGTCAGGCTGCTCTTGAGACCTTGCCTGAGATTTGGGTGGTGATGGGTAGAAGCAGCAGGAAAGGCTTCTATAAGGGACAGTTTCCTGGGGCTGGAGAGATGGCTTGGTGATTAAGAACACTTGCTATTCTTCTAGAGGACCTGGATTTTATTCCTAGCATCTACATAGTAGCTAACAACCATCTGTAACTCCAGTTCCAGGGAATCCAACATCCTCTTCTGGCCTCTGTGGGGCAATGCATACATGTGGTGTGCTTACATACATGCAGGCAAGACACTCATATTTTTTAAAAATTTAATTACTTTGCTGGGCACGGTGGTGCACGCCTGTAGTCCCAGCTCTTGGGAGGCAAGAGGCAGGCAGATCTCTGTGAGTTCAAGGCCAGCCTGGTCTACATAGTGAGTTCCAGGACAGCCGGTGCCACAGGGAGACCCTGGTTCAAAGAGATTAAAAAAAAAATTAATTATTTTATGTGGATGAGTGTTTTGCCTGCAAGTATCTAAGTGCAACTGTGTCATGTAGTGCCTACAGAGGCCAGAAAAGGGTGTCAGATCCCCAGGAACTGGAGTTATGGATGGTTATTAGCTGCCATGTGGGTGCCAGGAACTGAACCCAGGACCTCAACAGGAGTAGCTAGTGCTCTCAACCACTGAGCCATCTTTTTAGCCTCCTCTAAGATATTTTTTGGTTTTTTTTTTGCAGGTTGAAGGAGGGAATCCAGGGCCTTACACTTACTAGGCAGATGCTCCACTTCTGGCCACACTGTCAGCCTCACAGGAGGATTATTAGCAATGCCTCCAGCTCCATCAAGCCATTATACTCTTATATCTAGGCTCTTGCTGTACCTCCCATCTCCCTAGGATATGGGATGCCTGGTATCTTTTCTATTTTGTCACTGCTATGTCCCCACTCCTTGGAAGAGTCCCTGACACCCAGTAGTTACTTAATGAGAATGGTCTGCAGGAGTCATTTCCTGAAGACCTGGGCTCTCAATGTTGAATGCTGGACTCTGGCAGGTAGGATTTCCTGGACCACCTTGGGTCTTGGGTGGAATCTGCTGGTTTGACTTACAAGTCCTTCTATCCTCATCACAACTTCCCCAGTCTTGCTTAGGGAATGTCACTGCCAGCTACCCAGTTCTCTAAGTGAGTGGCTCAGGCCAGGCCCCCGGGCAGATGACCCAGGGAAGATTCTAGTACCCCTGGTAGAGCCCCTTCAATCCATGGACAATGAGGGATAGGTTCCCAATGCTGTTGGTTGAACTCCTTGCTTTTACCCATATCTAAAGACACTTCCCTAAGAGTTTTTTTAATAAGAACCAATATTTTCACATTTCAGTGACCATAATAATTTGGGTATCTTCTTTTGGGTGCTGGGGACTGAATAGTGAGCCTGTGTGTGTTAAGCTAAGCCATGTATTCTCTTTTTAAAAATTCTATGTGTATTTGGAGGCAGAGGCAATCTGATCTTTGTGAGTTCGAGGCCAGCCTGATCTACATCGTGAGTTCCAGGACAGCTGGGGCTGCAAGGAGACCCTGTCTCAGAAAGACAAAAAAAAAAAAAAAAAAAAAAATTCTATGTGTATGGGTGTATTGCCTGCATGTATTGCACTCATGTCATGCAATGCCTGAGGATGACAGAAGAGGGTGTCAGATCCCCTGAAACTGGAGTTATAGACAGTTGTTAACTGCCATGTGGGTGCTGGGACTTGAACCCGGGTCTTCTGCAAAAACAGCCTGTGTTCTTAACTGCTAAGCCATCTCTCCAGCTTGCCATGTACTCTCTTAAAATTTATTTTTTGAGCTCAGTGGTTAAGAACACTGACTGTTCTTGCAGAAGACCCAGGTTCAAATCCCAGCGCCCACATGGCAGCTAACAACTGTCTGTAACTCCAGTTCGAGGGGATCCAACAACCTCTTCTGTCCTTTGCGGGCATTGCATGACACACATGGGTGCACTTACATTACACGCAGGCAATACATGCATACACATAAAATAAAAATAATCAAATTAAAAAAAAGAAAAAAATGTATTTTATTTTTAATTCTATGTATGTGTGTGTATATGCATGTGAGTACAGGTGGGTGCTTGTGAAGGTCTGAAGAGGGCATCAGATCCCTCAGAGCTGAAGCTACAGGCAGTTGTGTGCTACCTGATGAGGGTGCTGGGAATCAAACTGGGATCCTCTGCAAGCAGAGGAGCAAGCACCCCTTTTAAAGAAATCTTTTTGAAACAGGGTTTCCCTATAACCCCAGCTGGCCTGGAACTCACAGAGATCCCCTGCCTCTTCCTCCCTAGTGCTGGGATTAAAGCCATGGGCCACTAGGCCTAGCTAAGCACCTTTAACTGCTGAGCCATTTCTCCAGCCCCAGCCACACATGTACTTTTACAACACTGAACTATACCCTAGTTCTGGTTGCATTGCCCTGCATGCAAAAGAGACCCTTCCATACCCCAACATAGGATGCCTCCTCACCTAGGGCTGTGCCATAGCCAGCTGTGGCAAGTGCGCCAGTGTTACAGTGGGTCAGCACTGTCACCTTGCCACCCCTGGGTGCTGCTCGCTCCAGGAGGTGGCAGGCTCCCAGGTCCCCGATGCTCCGGTTATCTCTGAGGTCCTTCTCCAACATGTCCTCGGCATAGCGGATCACTCTGGGGACAGCAAGTACTCTCAGCTCTCTTCCTACGGCCTAGGCTAACGGTTCTTCTCCCCTTTGCTCCTGCTCAAGCCTCTCTAGCTCACACTTGGACACTCCGTCATGCAGGGTTTGTTTGCAGAGCTGTTCAAGTGAGCCAGGTGCTGGGGATGGGGCACAGCAGACAGCAAGACAATGCCCTCAGCCTCAGACATTGCCTTAGGAGGGGGAGAGAATGAACCGGCAGAATCGGGACTGGGAGCAAGTCATCAGATGTATTTACTACAGAGGCCGGAGGAGAAATCCCAAACCGGAAGGTGGAGTTGGATTAATGTCGAGACTCAGGCTGAGGCAAGAACTGTGCAAATGCCTTGAAGTGGGAGCCAGCCTGCTGAGGCTGAACAGCCTTGAGAATCTAGTGGCTGGAACGGAAGGGAAAAGAAAAAAATAAAAGAGGGAGTAGACAGGGATTCAGGACAGGACACAGAATTCCTCAAAGCATAACCCAAGAGAGCAAGCAGGCTGGAGCCCTTGGATGTGGTGCAGCTCCCAGCACCAGCTCGCGTACCTCTCCCGAACAGTCTTCTCGGTGGCGCCCTCCTGCTCTGCCTCCTGGGCCGCGACGTGGGCCAGATCGCGGGCGGCCCGGGCCATGTTGACAGCGGTGGGCCGTGCGCTGACGAGGAAGTTCAGCTGGTCGTGCACAAAGGCCACCAGGGCGAGGAGCCCAGGTCCCCCGGCGCCGGCCTGCAACTCCACCGCCAGGCTGAGGCAGCCCACCAGGGCGATGGCGGGGGCGCCGCGCACCTAGAGGAAGGGAGCTAAGGGTTTGCGGCAGCAAGGGAGGGAGCCGTCTCCACCCCCGCCCGGCAGCCCTTAGTCCCCAACGCCCCCAGCCCACCTTCATGGCACGGATGGCCTCCCAGGCCTGCTGCACCGAGCCCAGCACCTCGTAGTGACTGTGCAGGGGCAGCTGCAGTTGGTCTAGGATCTGTAGCGACCCGCGAGAATAGCGGATCGCCTCCAGACCCATGGCGCGAACACGCGACCCCTCTACACTATTCTGGGCGGTGGAAGCACGCAGGCGGGAGAGGGCGGGGCGGGGCCTCCTTCTGCGCAGGCGCAGAACCTAGCTCTGGGTCCAGGTCGGGCCAGGACGTGCTGTCAGCTGCACTTCAGGACTCTGTGCTGTCGAGTCGGATCCAGTCGTTAAGTTAGAGGAAAGCATCACCCCAAATCCAAAAGAGCCCACGCGGGACCCCTTCCCCAGCCAAAGGGGGTAATTCAAGGCACAAACTCTTCCCTTTTGGGTGATGAGGAAGAACTCAGGACCGTCAGGGCGCCCTGTTGAGGTGCGCCTCTGGGCGCAGATGGGTTAGTTCCTTCCCGGAGACTCGTCCATCTTCTCGTGGAGCAAATATGCAGCCCGGCGGCAGCCTACACGGGATGCAGGAAGGACTCAGGGAAACCTCAACATCTGCAGGCACACGGACATCAGCACCATGACTGTGTCAAGTAACTTACCTTGGGCCACTTGGGGCCCCATTTCTTTGAAAGCAAGCACTATAGAGGATCTTTGTTTCGTTTTTTTGTCTTTTTCAGACAGTCTGCCTGTAGCCCTAGCTGGCCTGGAACTATGTAGACCAGGCTGGCCTCAATCTAGAGCCACCTGCCTCTGAGAGACCTGAGTGACTCCATCTTGGATAAAACCTCCATGGATAAAACAGCCCTGAACTCTGTTCCAGGAAAAACCACAAAAAAAAGTATACTTGGAACAGATAGAGAACAACTACCCCGCCAACTGTCAATTAACCAGGGATAAGAAAGTACTGAGTCCAGATATCTCTTCAGATTTCCTGAAGGCAGCAGTTTATAGTTTGGCACTTGCTGCAACCAATCAGATGCTTGACAGGCTGGACCCCCCCCCCCCCGCCCGC
>NW_008357641.1:1229892-1257392 GCF_000622305.1 Nannospalax galili
TATATATATACACATATATATACTGATGTAATACATGTTAGACAAAGCTCTAGTTCAGCATACATAGGAAATTATAAGACAAAAAAAAAATGCCAGGCATGTTGGCACTCATTGGGTTCCCAGCATCTATATCAGGTGGCTCACAACTCCAAGGGTTGTGATGCCCTCTTCTGGACTCTGCATCTGCATTTATACATGCACATACACACAGACACACACATATACATAATTTCAAAAAATAAAATATGGGGAATAGAGAGATGGCTCAGCAGTTAAGGGCACTGGCTGCTCTTTTGCAAAGTATCTGGGTTCAGTTCCCAGCACCCACAGGGTAGCTAACAACCATCCCTAACTCCAGTTCCAGGTGATCTAATGCCCTCTTCTAGCCTCTGCAGGCATTGCACAATACAAGTGCTCTTATATAAACGCAGGCAGAACACTCATAACACATAAAACCAAAACAAATAAAAATTTTAAGTGCATATTAAAATCTCTTTCTTTTTTGAGACAGGTCTCACTGCTGGTCTGGTACTCACAGAGATTCACCTGTCTCTGCTTCCCCAGTTCTGGGATCAAAGGCATGCCATACCATGCTGGGGAAAATCTCTTAATAAGGACTGGCAAGATGGCTAAGCAGGTAAAAGCACTGACTGCTAAGTCTGACAACCAGAGTTGAATCCTGTAGCCCCACATGTTGGAAGGGGAGGACTCCCACTCCGTAATGCAGTTCATACGTGTGCAGTGATTGGCGTGACCACACACACACACACACACACACACACACACACAAACAACAAATGCAATTTTTTTTTTTTTTTTTGGTCTTTTTGAGACAGGGTCTCCCTGTAGCCCCAGCTGTGTCATGGTTTTGTTTTGCTTTGCTTTGCTTTTTAAGGAACTGAACAGCCTGCATCTCTCATTGTTCAAAGTGAGCTTTCTACACTATACACTACCAAGCAACAAATAAAACACCTATTAATAGAGTTGCCTTATCAAATCCTGTTTCAAGAACCAGGAACATTGGAAAAGCAGAAAAGTCTGCAAACACTGCTTTAAAGCAGTGACACACTTGCACGCTGTCCTCAAGGGGTTCCTCCAATACTAAGATCAGAGGAAAACTAACTCCTTGGTGAAGAAACTGCTTCCATATTTATCTTCCATTATAACTGAATTCTGTTTGACAAAGCATACATACTACACCTGCTTTCATAGCCCAGGAGGTAAGAAGAGGGCTTTGAATTCCCCTGGAACTGGAGTTAAGGACGGTTTGCAGCTGCCATGTGGGTGCTGGGAATCGAACCTAGGTCCTCTACAAGAGCAGTCAGTGCTCTTAACAGCTGAGCCATCTCTCCAGCCCCAAGAACTGCTAGTACTCTTAACCACTGGGCCATCTCTCTACCCTTTGTAGTGGACACTTTGTTTTGACACAGGGTCTCCCTGTGGCCCTGGCTGGCCTGGAACTGGCTATGTAGATCCAGTAGCCTCTGCCTGCCGAGTGCTGGGATTAAAGGTGTGCACAATCCCATCTGGCCCTACAAATTATACATATACATATATATATATATATATATAGTTCTCCACCCCTGAGCTATGGAAATGCTTGGAACTATGTAGACCAGACTGGCCTTGAACTTAGAGATCCACCTGCCTCTGCCTCCGAGTGCTGGGATTAAAGGCGTGTGCCACCACGCCCAGCACAAATATTTATTTTTGCTGGATATTGTGCTGTTAGCCAGGCTGGTGGCATACAGCTTTAATCCTAGCATCTGGGAGGCTAGGGCAGGAGGATCTCTGTGAGTTCCAGACCAGCCTGATCTATATAGCCAGTAACAAGTCAGTTTTTTTTTTTTCCCCCTTGGGTGGGGTGTCTTTTTGGGACAGGATCTCTCTTAGCCCCAGCTGGCCTGTAGATCAGGCTGGCCTTGAACTCACAGAGATCTGCTTGCCTCTGCCTCCCGAGTGCTGGGACTAAAGGCATGTGCCACACACTGGTGAAAAAAGTTTTTTCTTTCAACAGTCTTGCTGTGTAGCCAAGGCTGGACTGTACCACACTCACCCTGCCTCTGGTTGTGGAATGCTGGCAGTACAGGTGTATGTCCACTGTACTTGGGATGGACTGGGGCATTTTTTGATGATTGTTTCACAAGCACTCCTTCTGGCTGGGCATTATGAATGGCTCATACCTGCATCTGGCACAGAGCCTGGTGCCCTTCCTGCATGCCTTTGCCTTCCCACTGTGTCCAGCAGCCTAGCCCTCTTCCAACTTCCCCACTTGGCCCCTGCCACCTCCTACTCGATGGTTACCCCAGCCCAGGGCCAATCTGAAGCATACCTCAAACCCCTTCTCCTGTTTGGTGGGGAACATCCTGCATGTACAGTAGTGGCTGAAGTAGCATTTCTTGGCTAGGTAGAGGTAAGGGCAGGCAGCCACTGGGGGTCTTCAGTAACCCACGGCAGAGACAAAGAACAAGGCTTTAATGTCAAGGTGCTGGGGTTCCCCCAAGGCACAGACACCTCACCAAGATCAAATAAATATATATGCAGGAAGGCAAAGTAGATGGCAGGGCTGGCAGCAGGGCTGCCTGCTGTCCCTGAAGTCTTGGGTGAATCATGGCCCTTGGAAGCAGCTGCACCTAGAACCCTGACTCCTTAGTCACTCTCCGAGTCAGAGTAGTCAGCCACTAGGGAGGCACTGAGGTTGCTGGGCTGTAGGTCCTCTGGGGAGGAGCCTACTGGGGACAGGGCCTGGTCCTTGCAACTCCCCTTGCGCTCCAGTGTCCCACTGGTCCCAGGGGTGTCAGATGTCTCCTGGAGGCCGTCCTGTGGGGACACAGCTTTGTCCTGGGTGGTTCCCTGTGGCTGGCTAGGCTCTGCTGGCTTGGAGCTGCCTGCTGCCTGCTGGAGACTCTCTGGTACTTCTCGGGACCTCCGCCGCACTATGCCCAAGTCCCCTGGGGTGCCTGCGCTGGGAGGCAGTGGTCTGCGGACCTGAGACAGCTTCTGCAGGACACTGGTGGCCTTGCTACCATGTGCACCAGGTCCTTGGGTGGACGGGAACCAGGAGCGGCTGATAATCTCCGTCCGCTTCTGTTTCTGCTTGTCGTCATAGGCTGCAGGGAGGACAGGGTATTGAGCAATGACCCCTTGGGAGTCCATCCCCACCACTGCAGGTAACCCACCCCCCAGCTCTGCAACCTCTGCCTCCCATGAGCCTCCTGGCCAGATGCCACCACTCACAGTCCAGGGTGTGGAATCTGAGCAGGGCGGCCAGCTTGCGGTCGTCCTCTGACTCTGGCACTAGAGGGATGGACAGGCTGGCCTTAGCCTGCAGTGCCTGGTCCCTCTCCTCCTCTTCCTGCACGGCTTTCTTCTTCTCCTGCGGATATAGGAGAAGGGATATCAAAGCCCAACAGGCCTCATTGCAGGTGCTGGGTCTGTTCCCACGCTAAGTGAGGGAAGGGCCCACACAGCACCTGGATGAAGTCACTCCACAAGCTGGAAGCCTGTCACCCTGAAACAAGGCGATGCACCACAGTGTGGCCTTCTCAAGGATGGGCTGAGGGATGACCCACCAGGCAGGTCCTGTCACCTTCCATAAGGGTGGTGGCTGATGCCTGTTATCCCCACATTAAGAGATTGAGGCAGGAGGCTGGAGAGCCTAAAGCCAGCTTGAACCATACTGCCAAGCCCTTTCTGTTCTTTGACACAATCCTCCTGCCTCAGCCTCCTGAGTGCTGGGGCATGAACCACCATATCCAGCTTCTTTTTGAAGTTGGTGTTCAACTTCTGAGCTCAGGTGACCTTCCCGTCTCATCCTGAGTAGCTGGAACTACAGACAGACACAACTGAAACCAGCTTTTTCATGTACAGGGCTCTGCTCTTTAGCCCAGGTTGGACTGTAACTCTGATGCTCTTGCCAGAGTTTCTTCCATGCTAGAATGATAGGCACCAGTCACCATGCATGGCTCCCTGCTTACATGGAAACTTTGACCCCTGTGTGACAGCTGATGTCAGGGTGAGGGCTCACTCTCCTCAATGGGCTCCTTATCCTTAGGGAGCCTGTGTGTGCCTTCTGCCCCCTGAGACAGGACAGGAAGGCTCTGACAGACAGGCCCTCTGTACACAATCTACTGGTGCTTTAATGCCAGACTTCCAGCCTGCACAGCAGTGAGCAATATGTTTCTAGTGTATAAGCTGCCCAGTCTGTGGTATGTATTACAGTATTGGGAATAGAAATGAGGCAGGGGCGAGATGCCTGTGCACACAGTCTGGGACTCAGAGGGAGACATGACCAGCTTGCAGCTGAGTATGGGGGACGTAGGTCAGGACTTGCAGTCTCCCTGTTGTGTCTGTCTGTGCCCCAGCCACATGAAGCTTGGCTCACCCGAAAGCGCCTGCGTAGCATGCTATTCAGGGCAAAGTCGTCCTTCCAGGCATTCTGTGCCTCCTGGATGTGGCTGAGTGTGGGGAGGGCCTTCTTCATCACGCTCCGGTCAGCCTCGCCGTGCTCCAGGCGGAACATGGCATCTGTCTCCAGTTTCTCTTTCTTCTCATGCTCTGCAAGGACCATGAAGGTCTGACTCCAAGGCCTCTGGGGAAGAGGCTTGGGGTGGGTAGAAAGCAGCGGGCACTCACCTGTAGTCAGCACCTGCTCATTGTCCTCCATGTCCCAGCGTTCTTCCTTGCGCTGGGCGCCACTCACGATGACATAGTCGCAGTTGGCAGGGTCTGTTTGCATCTCGATGTAGTTGACACAGAGGTGGCATTTCATTCGGAACCTGGGGACGGGTGAGTCAGGGTGCTGTAGTCCTACCCTGGGTCCTTTCTGTGTACTGAATCCTTCAAGCAGGCCCTGGCACCCAGTGCCACCACACAGTGTTCAGAGGCAACTGCTTTAGAAAAGGTCCTTTCAGGAGCTGGAAAGATGGCTCAGTGGTTAAAAGCACTCAGATCTGGGAGGAGCCTGGGGAAGATAGAGCCAGCGTGCATCCAGAAGAGGACTCAAGAGGCTGAAGATGGGGCTGGGACTCAGATACAGGGCCTATCAGGTCAACCTAGGCTTTAAAGTGAGACCCTGTCTCAAACAAAACTCACTTACGAGAGACTAAAGCTGGCTCTTTCATGAAGTGTGTGTTCACTTATCTGCCCATTCCTGCACCTGTCCATTCCCTCACTTACCAGTCCACCCCCTTCACCCACCTATCCACCCATTCACTTACCCACGTACCCATCCACCTACCCGCCAATCCATCCATCCACTCACCTTGCCACCCATCTACCCACCATCCATTGCTCCATTGGCCATACTGTACCAGGCTGCAAACTAGAAGCTTGGCAGTGGAGTAAGCTAGTTTGTTCCTGGGGGGCTGGGGAGTGGGTGGCAAGTCACAGCAGGGGTCAAGGAGCTACCACACAGTGTTCAGAGGTAACTGCTTTAGGAAAGGGTCTTTTAGGAGCTGGAGAGATGGCTCAGTGGTTAAGAGCACTGACTGCTCTTGCAGAGGACCCGAGTTCAATTCTCAGCACCCACAAGGCAGCTAACAACCATCTGTAACTCTAGTTCCAGGCGATCCAAAGCCCTCTTCTAACCTCCGAGGGCATTGCGCGACATGGGTACACTTATACATATGCAGGCAATACACTCATACATATAAAATAAAAATAGTAAATAAATTAAAAAAAAAAGAAAAGGTCCCTTTAAAGGTGGTGTTTGAGCAGCAACCAAGGGATAGGGCCATGTTGTTACCTAGAGAAGCACATTCTGTATGGAGGGCAGAGATGGGAGTCCCTTGGGTGTGATGAATAGAGGCTTTGTGGCCTGGAGCAGGGTGAGTGGTTGGGAGGAGGGGAAGGGCCTTGTGATCCAGGAGAGGGCTTGGCTTTTACTGGGGAAGATGAGAGCCATAAAGAGTTCTTCAGAAGCCGGGCATGGTGGTGCACACCTTTGATCCCAGCACTTGGGAGGCAGAGGTAGGTAGATCTCTGATTTCCAGGCCAGCCTGGTCTACATAGTGAGTTCCAGGCCATCTGGGGCTACAGGGAAACTCTGTCTCAAAAAGACCAAAAAAAAAAAAAGAGTTCTTTGGGGAGTGACATGTGTAACTGGCAGGTCAAGAAGGACAATCCCACAGAGAACTGGGGAGGGTGTCAAGTTCCCTTCCCCTTCAAAATGCCTCTATAGGCCTTTATCCTGTGGCCACACCTATCCACAAGATGCCACCAGCTGCTCCTACCTGTAGATGGGGGTCGTGTAATAATTGCCAACCTTCTTCTTTTCTGCATTGTAGCGCACACCTGAGAGGGCAGAGAGAGAGAGACAGAGAATAGACGCTGTGGCCAGGGAACCTCCAGCATATTTTCTCTGGGTGGGAGGCAGACAAGTTGGTATTTTGTTGCCTGCAAGGGCAGGCAACATTCTTTCAAGGAAAGAATGGAATTGAAGAGGCACTCAAGCCACAGGCAAATGTGGTCTGGAGCTGGAGAGCAGGTTCCAACCCTGTTTCTACTCCAGCTCCAACTGAACAGCCGTAAGCAAGAAGCCTTTCCCTCTCTGGGCCTCAGTTTCCCATCTAGTCAACAAAGACAATGGTACTTCCCACTGCACAGGGCTCTGGAAAATCCTTCTAAAGATCTGGATGTGGGGCATGTCTATGAACCTAGCACTTGGGAAGCAGAGGCAGGGGGATGGAATCTGAGGTCAGCCTGGGTTACAGAGCCAGACCCTGTCTCAATAAATACATACATACATAGTACCCAAGTGAAGGAAGGGTCAGCTTCCTACACCTTTAGAACATTTTAAGATTTTTCTCCTGGCTAGGTGATACATATTCTTGCCTTTTGGCCTTGACTGACAGAGCTTAAGCTAATCAGCTGGGTTTGGGTGTTTGTGCTGCGGCCTGGTTGGGTTTTCTTCCAGGGCAAACTGCATTAGCCTGGGCTGGAGTATGGATGTACCAGAGGGTAAGCTCCAACTGAGACACACCCCGAAGGAGGCATCCTGTTTCCAGTGTGGTAGTTATTACAGTGTGTATTTGGGCTGCCATCTTAGCTTTGTGGCTCCTAATCCCTCTCCAAGGAAGGTCACAGGCATGACAGTGAGTCTGTCCCATAGCCAGTAACAGTGACTCTCCTCTGCCCCTGCCTTTCCTTTCTACTGCCCTGGTGCTGGTTTGAAAGAAGGTTCCTGCCCTGTTCTTACCCAGTGGAAGATCCTAAGACCCTGCTCATTGCAGAGGGGCCCTGCCCTGTCCCAGAAGGACAAGTCCTACCAAGAAGACTGTGAGTAGTGGACTGTGGGCTATCAGCAATCTTGCTTGTGTGATGATTGTGTGATGAGGCCTCCATGAGGCATGAAGGGCTTATAGGCAGCTGGACTGGGAGTGGCTCCTGGGGGGGATCCCATATACTCCATGCCACTTGTCTCTCACATGCTATCTACACACCTAGGAGCCAATCATCCACCCATCTGCCATCTACAATCATCCATTCATCTACCATCTAATTGCTGATCACCCATCAATCTACCATCTATCTACAATCATTCTTCTACCATCTATCTTCAATCATCCATCCATTTACCAATCATCCATCTATCCATCCATCCATCCATCCATCCATCATCATCATAATCCCACCCACCATCTATTTACAATCGTCTATCCATCCACTAACTATCTACAATCATCCATCAATCACCCATCCATCTATGATCCATCCATCCATTCATCCATCCATCCACCCACCTACCTACATATCTATGTTCATCTTTGGTTGCATTTTATTTTTTGCAGTGCTAAAGTTAAACCCAGGGCTTTGCATGTGCCAGGAAAGCATTCTATCACTTAGTCATGTGCCCACCTCTTGCTTTTTGGAGAGTGCTTCACTATGGAGTCCAGGCTAGCTTATACCTCCCAATCCTTCTGCCTCAGCCTCCCTGGCTCTGGGATGACAGGTGTGCACCATTGATTCTGCTTTAGTATTCTATAATAGATGTGTTCCCTTCAGCTCCTGGGGCTGTGGGATTCTGAGCTACACTTGCTGGCCAGTTGCCCAGGGAAACCCAGTTGGGGGTGGAGATTGGACTCTGAGGGGTGGTCTTGGGGACTGTGCTTCCCTCTGGGGGCTCTGACAGAACCAAACGGATTAGAGGTCACGCGAGGCACCAGCTGCTCAGAACTACTTGGTGTAGCGTAGTTCCCCTATTAGGTGTCAGAGGGATGGCCTGGGGGCAGCAAGATGGCTCAGTGGGTAAAGATGCTTGTGCTAAGTCTGAAGATCTGAGTTCAATCCCTGGGACCCATGTGTTGGAAAGAGAACTGACATCCATAAGGTGTCCTCTGACCTCCATACATGCATGAGTATGCACACAAACACACAATAAATAAATAAATAAATAAATAAATAAATAGGTTAAATTTAAAAACAGAAGAGCTTATGTGGATTAACAGTTTTAAACCAAGATGTCTGTTCCTCATTCCAGAGGAAGTCAATAGGTGTTACCTCCCAAGGTTTCAGGGCTGCTGGGCTTGTGGCTGATGACAGTGAGACCAGATGGTGTGTATGTTCCAACTCTCTGTATAGACCACATGTCTTAGGGAGCACCCTGGACACCAAGCGTGGGTTCTCATACCACCTCATTTACAGACTGGGAAACTAAGGCACACAAAGGTCAGCCACTGGCTAAAGGTCACCATGTTAGTGAGTAGCAGAGACAGGATGTGGACCCAAGGGCCCAGTGTGATCATTCTGCAACTTAGGCACCTGCCACCTTCCCAATTCCTCCTTGGGCCCTCCTGGGGGTGTCTCATAGCCAGGTGGGTATGGGGCAGGCAGGCTCAGGGTGAGGAGCTGGGCAGAGAAGCTGGGGGATGAAGTGCTAGATGGGCATGGGGTAAGCACAACTCACCCATGCCAATGTGATTCTTGCAACCATCACACCAAATGTTGTATGGCATCTCAAATCTGCAGAAACAGACAGAATCTTTCATTCCTTCTTTTTTAAGATTTATTTTTACCAGGCATGGTGGTGCACACCTTTAGTCCCAGTACTCTGGAGGCAGAGGCAGGAGGATCTCTGTGAGTTGAAGGCCAGCTGGGGACAGGGAAATCCTGTCTCAAAAAGACCAAAAAAAAAAAAAAAGATCTTATTTTGTGTGTTTTGCCTGCATGTATGTAAGTGTACTATGTACATGCACCACAGGTACCAGATCCCTTGGAACTGGAATTGTAGACAGTTGTTAGCCATGTGGGTGCTGGGAACCAAACCCTGGTACTCTGCAAGAGCAGTCAGTGCTCTTAATGACTGAGTCATTTCAGTCCCTGGTTTTTCTTTTCTTACATTATTTATTGTGTGTGAATATGTGAGCCAGCACATGCCATGGTGCATGTCTGAAGGTCAGAGGACAACTTTCAGGAATTGGTTCTCTCCTTCTACCCTGTTGAGTTCTAGGGATGGAACTCAGGTTGTCAAGCTTGGTGGCAAGGGCCTTTACCTGCTGGGCCATCTTGTCAGCCCCTTTCTTCTTGGGGTGGGGTCTGGGTATGTTGCCCAGGCTGTCCTGGAACTCTTGGACTCAAGTAATCCTTCTGCTTCAGCCTGCCCAGTATCTAGAAGCCAGGTGAGCCCTTGTTCAGGCTGCTGCTTTTCCTCCTATGGCTTGTCCCACCCAGACGGGGGGTCTGGCTCTAGCCCTAGAATCAGTACCCACTTTGGGCAATCAGGACAGAAGGGACAGCAGGCCAGGCCTGGGTCTTGGCCTCAGGACACCCTGCATGCTCTGCTTGCTGTCAAACCATGATGCTGCTGGCTGAGAAGCCCAGGCTGGCCCACTGGAGAAAAAGATCCACTGTGGAGCAGTCTAGTTGTATAGGCAAAGGCCCCACTGGACTAATCAGTCCCCAGGTACTAACCCTGCTCCCACAAAAGCAGCAAGAAGGCCTAGCTAGGCTCTTCCAAGCCCAGAAGAAGCACCCAGACTCATTAGCAATAGCAAATGCTTATTGCTTTATTATACAGCAATAGATGACTAGTACAATGCCTTTCTACTTTAGGGAATTATGATCTCATAGCCCTGGGCCAATCAATCAGAGGACATGAGACATGCAAGGAGGCCTGAAGGGGGAGGTCTTGGGGAAAGGAGTGGGCAGCGTCTTACCGGATGACAAGGATGCCTTGTGACAGCTTCCGAGCCCGTTCCCGAAGAGGGTGGCTGTTGTGATATCGGTTGAGAGAGCCATGCTGTGGAAAGGGTGAAGGCAGGTGAGCAGGGCCAGGCTGAGAGCTCACAGCATCTGCTGAGCCCAGCTTTCAGGGAACAGAACCTCCGGGGCAGGAAGGCTTCAAGCTTATATCCCACGAGCAGCATGTGAGGATGGAGGTCTTGGTAAAGGGCTTCCAGGAGCCCTCAGGGATGCCAGTGTCCCCGGAAGTCACCTATATGCAATGTCCAGACACCTGGGTGGAGCCCTCCAGCTTCCTCTTGGGGACCTGCGATGCCTCTCAGGTGACCTGTGACACCTGGTCCCATGTCAGTGCCAAGGACTAGACACCTCATTGTGCTGCTGGGGAGTCACCAGAAGTGCAGCCTGCTGACACTTCTTGTGACCTGGGGTGTGGAGCTCTTGGGCTCAGGATCACATGAAGCTCCTGATCAGGAGCTCAAAGAACTGAGCTATCTTGTGTGAATGACCTCCACTGTGCTCTCCTGAGCCTCAGCTTCCCCTCTGTCACCTGGGGACAGTGACTGTCATTCCTCCAGGTTCTTTGGGGAGGATCGTGATAATGATACTGTCAATTGTTCCCTGGGACATCTGTATGTCTCCTCATTTTAACTCCCCATAGACTCCATGAGCTCTGGCACTTCATTTCCTGACATACTGGGCACTTAGCATCAACATGAGAACTTTGCTCAGGGTCACAGGCAGCTGGAGCACTTGGGCCCTGAGTGCTCACTGTGTGAGGATGTGGCCACAAAGAGGACAGGTGAACATCCCTATTCTTGCAGTAGGTGCTCCAGTAGGGAAGGCTGACAGCACGCACGCACGCACGCACGCACAAAATGAGGCCCAGGGGCTGTGAAGATCAGAAAAGGAGCAGGTAATGTGATAAGGAGCAAGACCACAGTCAGAGAGACTGCTGCACAGGAGACCCAGGCTATGTAGGCTTCCCAACCTTTTGACATAATGTCATTGTTATTAAGCTTCTTGTTTGAGAACTGTGTGATCAAGTTATGAAAAAAGCAGGGCTCAGTGGTTAAAGAACACTTGTTGTTCTTCTAGAGAATCTGGGTTTGAGTCCCAGCACCCACACAGCTGCTAACAACAGTCCATAACTCCAGGTCCAGGGGGTCCAACGCCCTCTTCTGGCCTCTGTGGGCGTTGTGCACACATGGTGTACTTACATACATGCAGGCAAAACACTCACATACATAAAATAAAAATAAAATATAAAAAATCCAAATAATCTCTAAAAATCAAAAATAAGAAACAAAATCTAATTAAAAAAGGCAACATATATTTAAAAATCTCACTGTTTTAAGTAAGTTTGAGATTTCAGGTTGGGCTACATGTGATCCATGGACCACAGGCTGGATGCTTCTGAGATGGAGGATGTGGCTGGGGGAAGAAGCTTGAACTGGGATGGTGACAGGCTCTGATCCAGGCCTGAGTGCTCAGCCCCAGCTTAGCTCTGATATAAACTTGATAAACTGGGTGCTAGGCACAGAACACAAGGTTATCCTGGACAACTGGTGTCACTCAGGAGAGCAGAGATCAAGGGGTGCCAACCCCTCTACAATCCTGGTGCCAATTAAGGGCACCTATGTTATGCAGCAGAGGCACTGTCTTACCTTCTCGGGATTGAAATCTGGAGGGTAGTACTTGTTCACACCTTTTCTTTCACCCTGAAAACAAAAAGGAGATGTAAGTTAGACAAGACCTTCCAGGGCCTGGGACATGCTTACAGCCCTGCCAACATCTCATCATCAGTAACTATAGCTCTGAAAGCTTCCTTCAGGCCCATACTATTTTACATACTATTTTTGGGACCATGGCTGACAGTGACTTGAGACAGGGCCTCACATAGGGCAGGTTGGCCTCTAATTTGCTATGTAGCTGAGGATGACCTTAACTCCTGAGCCTCCTGCCTTCACCTCCCAAGTGCTGAGATCACAGGTATGTGCTACCACAGGCAGTTAATGTGCTTGGGAGAGACCTGGGGCTTCCTGAATATGAGATTCATGTGAGTTAGACCCCAAGCCCACTTTTTTTCTGAGGTAGAGCTTTATTCCATAGCCTATTCCATAGGCAGGCTTCCAACTCAAAGCAATCCTCCTTCTTCAGCCTTCTGAGTGCTGGGATTATAGGGTATGCCACTATAACCCTCTGGCCTTCTCAACGAAATGCTGGCAGCCATCCATGGGATATACTTAAGACCACACTCCCACCCTCCAGAGCTATGGCTGTCAAACTGGCAGCAGCAGGATCACTGGCATGGTGGCTGGACAGTGGGATGCTTGGAGGCTCCTGGGACAACAGAGACTCAGAGCCTAGGACATATGTGTTCACAGAAGCACAGTTCAGACAGCAGGTAGAAACAAGTGACAAAGATGTCTACCAACAGGGGCTGCAGAGATGGTTCAGCAGTTAAGAGCACTGACTGCTTTTGCAGAGGGATCTGGGTTCAGTTCCCAGCACCCACATGGTGGCTAACAACTGTCCTTAACTCCAGTTCCAGGGGATCTGATGCCCTCTTCTGTCCTCCTCAGGCACTGCATGACATGAGTGAACTAACAGGCAATACACTCATACACATAAAATAAAAATAAATTAACAAAAAAAAGATGCCGGGCGTGGTGGCACATGCCTGTAGTCCCAGCATTTGGGAGGCAGAGGCAGGCGGATCTCTGTGAGTTCAAGGCCAGCCTGGTTTACATAGTCAGTTCCAGGACCGGGAAACCCTGTCTCAAAAAGACAAAAAAAAAAAAAGAAAGATGTCTACCAACAGGTACATTTTGGAAATGTATGATCCAGGGCTGTGGGCAGCCTGGTAAGACACTTGCCCAGAATCTTGATGCTACCCCAGCTGAGGGAAAAAACAGCCCTTCCACACAGTGCACAGAGTATTACACAGCCACAAAGGGATGACATACTGACAACTCATGATAGCTGAACCTTGAACTGAATGAAAGGAGCCAGACACAACATCCCACAGTGCACTACAGCACACAGAGTGTACACAAAACATCAAAGTGCACAGCACACCACAAGCATACAGCGTGCTACATAACATAACATGTTCGTGGAAGGCAGAGTCTGGAAGCAGCTAAATGGCTGTGGGGAGGGAGGGATGAAGACCGACAACTCGGGGTACAGGGCAGTGGCAGGGCCCTTGCCCGGCAGGTACAAGGCTATATCCCCAGCACTGCATAAGCTGGGTGTGGTGGAACACAACTGTGATCCTTGCATGTGGGAGGTAGAGGCAGGAGGACCAGGAGTTCAAGATCATCCTCAGCTACAAAGCACCGAGAAGAAAGCGGGAGAAGCAGGAGGAGCGAGACCCGTATGGAGAGAGGACTGGCTCTGCAGCGGCTTTAGTGTCCAGCAAAGGTCTGCAGCCACCATCCAATCACCTTCCAGCAATCACCTTCCACCTTAGAGCCCTGGGGTAGAGCTGGCCTAGGTCAGGCAGCTTGGTGTGGGGCTTCCTGGGGATGGGGGCAGGGCTGCCAGGAAGCGGAGTTGCCCCAGGCTGTACCAGAGACCAGGCTTTCTACTCACCATCTTGGGAGCCGCCCACTGGTCCTAGCTAGCAAGGCTGTAACTGGAAACTGAATCCAGCAGTTCAGGTGCTGCCCTCCTGTGGAGCCAGTCAATCCTCTGCAGTGGGGTGCTGTCCTCCAGTGGAGCTCCTCAATCCACTTGGTGGGGTGCTGCCCTCCTGTAGACCTAGACAGAGGCTGCAGGCTGCCTATGACATGGTCTGTGGAAGTTTGGTTCTTCCTATTTCTGGAAGATCACAATAATTCTGAGTTGTAACCAGGATACTGGGCCTCCACAGGGCACAGGAGCACCCAGGGAGGGAGGGCACAAAGGAGTAGAGACAGAGAGAAAGAGCTTGGCTCCTGATTCTGGCCTAGGATGGGCTGGCCCAGCCCATCCCAGGTTGCAGACTCTTCTTCCAGCCTAAGCCTGGCTGGCCACAGAAGCTGCAGGGTTTTTTTTTTTTTAATTTAATTTTGTTATATATTGTGTGTGCCTGTATGTGTGGAAGTCAGAGGACAGCTTTGTGACGCGGGTTCTCTCCTTCCTTCATGTGGGTTCTTGGACTGAATGCAGCTTTCCAGGCTTGTGTGGCAAGCACTTTTACCCACTGAGCCACCTTGCTGGCCCAAAGTTTTAGCTGCTTTTAATAGACACCCAGGGGTTGGTGACTCCAAGGTTAAGAGCACTTGCAGCTCTTGCAGAGTGCTCCAGTTGAGTTCCCAGCTCCCACATCAGGTAGCTCACAACTGCCTGTAACTCCAGCTCCAGGGGATCTGGTGCCCTCCTCTGGCCTCCACCCACACACATGTGGTGCACAATCACACATGTACATATAAATAAAAATAAAATCTTGAAAAACAGATGGTGGGCCGGCTCCAACCTGCAGGTCTGTCCACCAGTTCCTGGCTTACCTAGCCTTGGACTTCTATGCTCTCAGGAGCTCAAGTATCAGGTTCAGTCTGGATCCTATCACAACTGTGGACCAATTGTGACAGGATGACTAATGAGGACCTGCCCAGCATCAGAAGCTCACAGTGGCATGAAGTCTGATGGGGTGGGGCAAAGCCCCAGATCCAAACTGGGGTACCAGAACCCTGAATCTGTGTTCATTTAGGATCTCCCAACTTTCCTCATCTTCTTGTAAGAAAAATTCAAAAGATTTATTTTATTGATTACTCATTATTTTATTATGTGTGCATGTGAATGCAGGAGCTGGAGTTACAGGAGATTGTGAGCTGCCTGACATGCGTCCTGGGAACCGAACACAGATCTGAAAGTGCAGCAAGGTCTCTGAACCACTGAGCCATCTCTCCAGCCCCTAAATTTTAAAAACTGCTATTTATAGCCTGGTGTGGTGGCGCACCCCTTCGATCCCAGCACTCCAGAGGCAGTCGGATCTCAGTGAGGTCAAGGCCAGTCTGGTCTACACTGTGAGTTCCAGGCCAGCTGGGGCTACAAGGAGACTCTGTCTCAAAAAGACGAAAAAAAAAAATCCCATTTATTATTATTACTATTATTGTGTGCGTGTGGTGGTCATAGGACAACTTTCCGGAGTCAGTTCTCTCCTTCCACCATACGGGTCCCGGGGATCAAACTCAGGTCGTCAGGCGGCCGCAAGCGCCTTGCAGGCTGAGCTATCTCGCCGGTCCTCAAGCCCTTTTTAATAAGCACCATGTTCCGCACTCTAGCCCTCACCGCGCTGAGCAGGGCTTGGAGGGCTCATCTTCCCCCATGAGGACGCCTAGGGGCCTCTGAATGACCAGCGCGGGGGGTCTCACGTCCGCAGGCCCGGTAGTTTCGGTGCCGGGTGGGAAGACACCAGTGAGATCCCCCCAATTACGGCTGCAACCTGCAGCTCGTACCTACCTGCCCTTCTGCTGACGTCACGCCCGGAAGTGCGCCCCAGGGCCGCAGAGGAGCGTAGTGCCCTCCTCGTGGGATGAGGACGCATGTGCAAGGCGGGACGAGGCAGCTGCGCCACGTTGATTGGCTGAGAGCTGTACACGCCGCGCGCTGTCTCCGACGAGCGGACCAATCCAGGTCTGTCCACAGCCTCTCGTCAGCGCTCCGCCCCTTCTCGCCCCGCCCACTCCTTGAGGTCCAGTCCTTGGCGGCCGCCTTGGCCCGTCCCCGAAGCTCTGCTGTCTGCTCTGAATCCACCGGTGGTTTGCGCGGTGGCTCCTGCTGGAATGGCTAGTGAATCGGAAATTGATTTTCCATTTTAAATCTTTGGTTGGTTATTTGTTTGATTTATTAGTTTATGGATATCAGGGGATTGCTTGCAGGAGTCGGTTCTCTTCTTTCAACACGTGGTTCCTCCGGATCGTGCTCAGGCTTAGTGGCCAAGCAACTTTACCAGTTGAGCCTTCTATCGGGTTCTTTGTATTTCTTTTTCTTTTTTGGTGTTTTTGAGACAGGGTCTTCCCCAGCTGACCTGGAACTCGCTATGTAGACCAGGCTGGCCTCGAACTCACAGAGGTCCCCCTGCCTCTGCCTCCCAAATTGCTGGGATTAAAGGCGTGCGCCACCACTCCCGGCTGTATTTCTTTTTTTAATCCGCGTGCCTCTGTGCCTCCGAGCGCTGGAATTGAAGGCCTGCGCCACGACACCCGGCTGTGGGTTTTATTATTTTTATTTATGTGTATGCGTGTATTGCCTGCATGTAGGTAAGTGCACGCGTGTCCTGCAATGCCCGCGGAGGACAGAAGAGACTGTCGGATCCCCTGGAACTGGAGTTACAGACAGCTGTTAGTTGCCATGTGGGTGCTGGGATTCGAACCCAGGTCTTCTGCCAGAACAGAAGCCATCTCTCCACCCCCGCCCCTGGCTGTGGGTTTTTAAGATTTTATTTATGAGTATGTGTGTTTGAGTGCATGCCTGCAGAGGCTAAAAGAGGGCATCGGACCACCTAGAGCTGGAGTTACAGGTGGTTGTGAGCCACTAGATTTGGGTGCTGGGAACAGAACTGTAGAACAGCAGCAACTGCAGAGCCATCTCCTTTTGTTTTGATTTGAGACAAGATCTCACTACGTAGATCTGCCTACCCCTGCCCCTAACCTATGGATTTTTGAGAATGGATCTCATGTAGCCAGGGATGGGGTTGAATTCTTGATCCTCCTGCCTCCCTAGTATTGGGATTACAGGTGCGATGGTCTTATTTATTTATGGAGTTTTGAGACAGCACACCCACACTAAAATTAGAATCATCTGAGAAAAAAAACCTCTGGGCATGTTAATGGAGATTCTAGATTAGGTTGAGGTGGGAAGACACTATCCCATAGTCTGGGATCCAGTAGTGACCAGAAAGGAGAAAGTGAGCTGGGCAGCAGTGTTCACCTCTTTCTGCCTCTTGACTGGCTGCGAGTGACTAGCTGCCTCTCACTTCTGCTGCCATGCCTTCCCTGTCCACGTATCCTGCAACTGATGACATCATAATGGTGGAATCATAATGTCCCCATGGTCTGCTATGTAGCAGTTTCCTCCAAATTGAAACACTTGGTCCAGTAGGGTGGGGGAGGCTTATGATATTCTGAAGGTAAACAAAATACCGTGTATCTGGGGAAAGTGGAAACTTGCAAGATGCTTGAAGGCTGCTCCCCAGCTTTCTAGAAGGAGTAAACAACTGCTGGAATAGGAGTGTGTGACCAGGCTGCCAAGAGGAGACCCCTTCAACCTGTTGAATTATTGTGCCGAGAGCTTCACGGATGCAGCTCTTGTGAGTTGGCACCCGTGTTGAGTGGGGTTTTTCATAATACAGTGACTATTAAGTCATCCCTGGTCCTGTAAGTAACCCCTCACCCACACTCCTGGTAGTAACCCCATTGGTTCACCAGGTTGGAATTTGGTGCAGTCCTTCCTTTGGTCTATCATGGACTCCCTTTCCAGGGTAGATGTGTGTGTTGTGTCTCCCCAGAAAGTCTGTTACACAACACTGGGCACCCGGTAGAGGGACATGACAGAACCAAAGATGAGTTGGGGAGGAATGATTGCATAGTTCTGGCTGTGGGTAGTAAAGCATGCAGCTGAGGGTGGAGCATCCTCAGGGAATTCCAATGCGTCCATCCTTTCCCATGTGGTATGTGGTATGGGCCTTTTTGCTGTGGCAGTGGCTGCATGGGTCTTACATGGGTTGTGAGATGTGTAACTAAGGCAGAGCCAGTGGGAGTGTCTGTTGGGAGAATCCCAGTGTTGAGTAGGCATGTCCTCCGAGGAAACTAGAACTGAACCCCCAGAGACTCAGGTGGGGAGGGGTCTAGAGACAGTAGTTGAGAAGTGCTGAGTGCACTGGGAAAGTTCATGTGTTTGTAAATGACCCTTTGAAATTTGTTGGCAAGCCCAAATAAATATTCTTATTCCCCAAACTGTAACTTAAGAGGAACATTTTGATGGTTTAGTTAGAACCGCTGGGAACCTAACCCAGTTTTTCTGTAAGAGCAGCCAGTGCTCTTAACTGCTGAGCCATTTCTCCAGCCCCCTGAATTACGGACTTTTAAACAAGCAGTTTGTCTCAGAGTGGCTTGTGAGTCTGTGGGATGCGGGAGCAGATGTGATCAATCCAAGTGCTAGAGACGCAGAACATCTGGGTGACATACCCACCTGTCTCCAAACACCTGAGGTGGGATGAGGGGACTGTCTGGGATGAATGGGCTCATGTGAGCCATTGCGGACACTTGGTTACTACCACTAGGTCCTCATGGATATTAAGGAATGGAAGATGACAGAGGAAGGACAGGCATTACTGAGGGAACTGGGATAACAGAAGTTGTGTGTTTGATCCTCTCTTTACTGGGACAGATAGAACTATGTCCACAGGAGAGTTAAACAAAATTGATTCTGTGGGAACCTCAAGACTGGTGTGGGGCATTAGTGGCTTTGTGGAGCACCATAGTGGGGTGTGGTCTTTATATAGTAGGAGAGGCTCTGTCCATCTAAAGTGGCTTAGATCAGCATGTCAATCAGGCCTGTAAAGACAAAAAAAGGGGGTGGTCTGTCCAGATTACTTGGAGGCAAACTGGAGGTCCTAAAAGCTGACAAAAATTCAAATGCTGTGCAAATTTTAGAGCCTGACAAGAGTTCACAGAAGGCATCAGTGATGAAACAAAATAAAAAGATCAGGCTTGTCCCTGGGGTGGGCAGTCATATGCCAGAGTAAGCTATGGACATTTTTTTTTTTTTTCCAGCTGGAAAGTATGCTGGGGTAGAAACTGTCCACAGTCTCGGGCTCCCACAGAAGTCACATGTGGCTGAGGAAGTGGCAATGACTAGCTGCATCCTGGAGCCTCAGCCTTCAGGAACCAACTTAGCACGAGCATAGCCCTGCTCCTTATTGCATGTGGGTCTGGCCAAGCAGTATGAGACAGTCCCAATAGACCCATCAAGGGGTGGGGAGATGCACACATGGCTCCCTGGAAGCACCCCAGGATAAGAAAGGAGCATGGTCTGGGTAGATGACCACAACTATGGAAAGGCAGTGCCTCCCAATTGTCTCTGCTCTTTTTTTTAAAGTTTTTAAAAGTTAGTTTAATTTTATGTTCATGAATGTTTTGCCTGCACGTATGTAAGCGCATCCCTATTGTGCAAAGCCCATGGAGGCCAGAAGAGGGCATTGAATCCTCTGGAACTGGAGTTATAGATGGTTGTTTCCCAATATATGGGTACTGGGAATTGAACCCAGATCCTCCAGAAGAATAGCCAGTGCTCTTACTGCAGAGCCATCTTTCCAGCCCCCAACACTGCCCTTCTGACTGAATAACTGATACAAATGATGGGGTCTTTCCATGCTCTCTTAAACCTTGCAGATTTGGGTTACCCCAGATATCATATTCCAATGTGGTGACACTGTCATGAAGCTTTTACAATAACATCAAAGGAAGCTATACATCAAGGCACTTTAAAAAATACTGTTAATTAAGCCAGGTGTGGTGACACACACCTTTGGTCCCAGTAGAGGCAGGCAGATCTCTGTGAATTCAAGGCCAGCCTGGTCTACAAAGCAAGTTCCAGGGCATCTGGGGCTACAGGGAGGCCCTGACTCAAAAAGACCAAAAAAATTTTTTTAATTTAATTATGTGTGTATCTGTTTATGTCTGCATGAGTGCAGTTGCCTACAGAAGCCAGAAGAGGGCCTCAGATCCCCTGGAGCTGGAGTTACAGGTGGTTGTGAACCACCTGATGTGGGGCTGAGAACTGAACTGAGTCCTCTACAAGAACAGCAAGTGCTCCTAACCACTGAGCCATCTCTCCAGCCCCACATCAAGACATTTTAAAATACATTGGTAGAGACATCAAGTAATCTGGTTACACTGAAGTGGGGAAACCTCTGCTACAGGCTTCTGACACTGTCTGATGACATTCTTAGCTTTTGGGTTGCTGGAGGCTGGGGTTGGTTTACAGATTTCAAAAGGATTTCTCAGATAGTCACAAGGATGGCAATAAGTGGCTGTTTAAGAGCTAAGATGGCTCTGGACCTACATTTCAACTCCCCAACAATCATTCAAGTTTTAATCAGCCTCGAGTGTCTAACACAGGTATAGCTTTTTTTCTGGGAACTTTAGTTCACCATAGTGTGGGCTTTCTCTCACATGCTTTGTTACGTGTAGTTCTACACACAGCTTCAGGCATTACCTCTCTCCCTAGCATCTTAAATCTGCACCCAGGGTTGTGTTTAGTTTTATATAAGGAGTCACAGGTTACTTTCAGATAATGTGGAGTGCTTCTGTGCCTGCACTAGAAGCAAGGTCTAACCTTTGTCTTTGCTGAGGTTTTACATGATTTAAAAAAATAATTGTGTGTGTGTGTGTGTGTGTGTGTGTAGGTCAGAGGTCAGCATTGGTATCCTCCTCCAAAACACTGCAGGGTCTCACTGGACTATAAATCACCAATTAGACAAGACTAGCTCTAAGCCAGTGAGCCCCAGGGATCTTCCTGTTCCTGCTTCCCCAGTGCTGAGGTTACAAGCCTATGCCACCACACCTGGCTTTTTAAAAAAATTTATTTTTATTTTATGTGTATACATTTATTGCCTTCATGTATGTAAGTGCACCTGTGTGGTGCAATGCCTGTGGAGGACAGAAGAGGGCGTTGGATCCCCTCAAACTTAAGTTACAGATGGTTGTTAGCTGCCATGTGGGTGCTGGAATTTGTTCTGGAAGAACAGCCAGTGCTCTTAACCACTGAGCCATTTCTCCCAGTGCCCCACACTTGGCTTTTTATGTGGGTTTTGGGAATGGAACTCAGGTCCTCAGCTTTACAAGGCAAACACTTAACCAACTGAACCAGCTCCCTAGGCCCTTGGATGCTAATTTTGAGCTTTTGAGGAAGGTTTCCCTACAGCACTTTCCTGTCTCACCATGTGTGTTGGATAGCTTTAGTGTCAACTTGACACACCTGGGTTGAGGGAACCTCAATTGGGAAATTGCCTCTATTGGACTGGCCTATGGCCATGTTTGAGGGGATCTTCTTGATGAGTGATGTGGGAGAGCCCAGCCCACTGTGGGTGGTGCCACCCCTGGGCAGGTGGGCCTGTGTGGCATAAGAAAGCAGGCTGAGCAGGGGCCAGGGGAGCAAGCCTGTAAGCAGCGTTCCTCCGTGGCCTGTTCTTCAGCTCCTGCCTCCAGGTTCCTGCCCTGAGTTCCTACCTTGGGCTCCCTGAAGAACTGCATGCGACCTGGGAGATGTAAGACAAATAAACCCTTTCCTCCCCAAGTTGGTACTGGTCAGAGTGTTTTTGTTTTGTCACAGCAATGAAGAACAAACTAAGATACCATGGCACCCTGCCTTACAGTAAGGGGCTCGATCCTGGTCGTAAGTATGTGGCCGCAGTCATTCCCACTAGACACTGACTATATCCAACACTCAAAGTGGACCTCTATCACTACATTACCCTCAGTATTTAGAACAATGGTAGAACTGGATAGTGGCACATGCCAGGTGGTGTCCTGGGAGAGTGGCATCCCAGTATGCAGGAAACCAGGCAGTAGGATCCTGAGTTCCAGAGCAATCTGGGTTACTTAGCAAGAAAGACCCTGTTTTTTTGGGGAAAAAAAAGACTATCCAGTTGCCACAAGTTCCTGTTCTTTCCTGGCAGCACAATGAGTCTTTTGTCCCATTTCCAGTGTGATGACCTCAGGAAAGGGTTCGAAAGAGGATTACAGGGATGATCAGCAGCCTTTGGTACAAGACTCAGCCACAGCTAAACAATTCAATACCTGTGGTAGAACCCCTACTCTTGGCACCAAATCACAGAGCATTTTTTCTGTGGCGCTGGGGCCTGAATCAAGGGACTGTCAAAAAAGTGCCCTATCATTGAATTACATCCCCAGCCCATCACATAGCATTTTAAACGCTAGGTTTGAATTTTATTTTTCCTCACACATATACCAGGGTGTCTGTCTTATGCTTTTAATTTCCCACAAACACCCTGCCACGGGTGTTAAGCTCCACTGTAATTTTCTTGTTAGAATTGGGCATAATGATGTGTTTGTCTGAGTGGGAGCAACAGCCTGGGAGACTGGCTAGGAAGATGTGCTTAGGGGTCTGGCTAAGAGACTGAAAGGACAAACGATGTGGAGGTGGAGAGTCTGGGGTGCTGAATGGCCTCAGTAGCTTTTGGGGAGCAGGGAACTGGCCTATTCAGTGAGGTGCTTGCCGTGCAGGCATGAGGATACCACGTTCCAGCTCCAAAACCTACATAACAAAAAGCTGTGTCATGGGCAGGGTTTATAATCCCAGCACTGTGGAGACAGAGACAGAGATAGAGATAGGCAGATGGCTGGGGCCAGCCTGCCAGCCTGCCTCCTCTAATCAGTGAGTCCCAGGAACAGGAGAGACCTTGTTTAAAAAAAGGAGGTGGGCAGCACCTGAGGAACATCTGAAGTTGACCTCTGGCTTCCACATGCATGCACACGTGCACTCCCCACAAGAATACTCACGTATACAAAAAATAGCTTATGGGTGGAAGTGTTACGTTAGCAAGAAAGGCCCCTTAAAAAAACTTCTGGTCCAGAGAATAAGATCTCTGATCTGGGTATAGGTTTGACATTATGGGACCACTCCCAAGAAGGCAGATTCACCTTAAGTCATACTAAAGAGATAGACAATGTACCTAGTGTGCTAATGAGATACTTTTTCTGCCTGGAGTCCCTGCTGCCTAGAACAGTGCTTATGGACCAGGCCACTGGTGTAGCTTTCTATAACCATGAGAATTCAGAAAAGCAGAATCTCTTCTATTTTTTAAAAATTTATTTTTATTTTATGTGTATGTGTGTTTTACCTGCATGTATGTAAGTGCACCAGGTGCATGCAATGCCCTGCAGAGGCCAGAAGAGACCGTCAGATCCCCTGGAACTGGAGTTATGGATGATGGTTAGCCTCCATGTGGGTGGGAATCAAACCTGGTCAAGTGTTCTTAACCACTGAGCTGTCTCTCCAGCACCTTCATTCTATTTTACAAACATGCTTTTCCTAACACGTTGGGCTTCCCCAACATTTTGGACCTTCTTACTTACGTTAAAGCTCCCTGCCATGCGACTGCTAGTTCACTAATGTTGACCTCCATGGCAGTGCTGAACAGACATGCCTTCATGGCTTTTCCTTCTCCCTTCCATTCTCCTCCTCAAGGCAGCTACCGAGGTTCACAGCTGGCCTGCCCTGAGGGTTTTTTGTTTTAAGACGTCTCCCTGTAGCCCCAGCTGGCCTGGCCTTCACTATGTAGACCAGGCTGGCCTCAATCTCACAGAGATCCACCTGTTTCTGCTGCCTAAGTGCTGGAATTAAAGATGTGCCTCCATACCTAGCCTGACGATTTTTCTTTAAACTCTATTAAAATTGTCTTAAAGCTTCCATTTGAGTCTGTTCTTTTTTAACAAAAAATTTTATTTTTATTTTATGTGTATGAGTGTTATTACCTGTATGTATGTAAGTGCACCCATGTTGTGCAGTGTCCACGGAGGTAAGAAGAGGGTGTTGAATTCCCCTGGAACTGGAGTTACAGACTGTTGTTAGCTGCCATGTGGGTGCTGGGAATCAACCCTAGGTCCTCTGCAAGAGCAGTCAGTGCTCTTAACTGCTGAACCATCTCTCCAGCCCTTGAGTTCATTCTTAAATTCTTTTATAAATGAGACTAAGAACCCCCAGAGGGAACCTCATTTTCCCCTGTATCAGAGGGGTGCCTTGTCAGATTCTGGGCATCTCTAGGTCCTTAGAAATTACAACCACCTTATTTGACAGAGAGGAGAGGAAGTTTGAGGAAGTTATAGGATAAGGTCACAGAGCCTGTAGTGGAAAAACTAGGGACAGAACCCTGGTCTCCAGATTCCTGGCCTCCAACAGGTGTACAGCAGTAGCCTGATAAGGCTCTGAGGAGAGTGGGGCCCACAGGGCACAATGGGGGTTCCTTCTTACAGGTCTCAGGGGGAGGGCCCATGTCACCTGTTCCTCATCACCGCTGCGAGGTCCCAACCTGGACTGGGGGCGAACTGGTGGGGCGGTGGAGGTGGGGAGGCGAACGTCCTTCATTTCTTCCTTGTCCAATAGCTTCAACTCCTTCAAGCCCCTCAGAGTTGTTCTCTGTAGTTCTTTTGCTCTACCCCTGAGCCATGCTGCAGGCCCCTCACCTGGGGATTCTAGGCAGGTGCTCTACCCCTGAGCCACGCCGCAGGCCCCTCACCTGGGGATTCTAGGCAGGTGCTCTACCCCTGAGCCACTCCTTCAGTCCTTCATTGAGGGATTCTAGTCAAGCATGGTCTCACTGTGTAGCCCAGGCTTGCCTCCAACTCTCAATCTTCTTGTCTCCACTACCACCCAAGTTGGTCAGGTGACATGTATGCATGCTACCATGCCTACTTTAGGACACACACATGCACATATATATATATCCTGGTGCTGGGGATGGGACCCAGGGCTTTATGCATGGTAGACAAACCTTATACTGCTGACCCACACCCCCGGCTGCCTTTGACTGGTATGCAATTTATTTGCAGCGCCTATAATTTATCTGATTTCTTCAAGTCAGATCTTGTTTAGGCAAAATGAGGATCTGAATGTTGCAGTGGAGACTCAGTGGTGACTAATTCCATTTAGAAAAGCATTCTTTACAAAAGAGGTCACGGCAGGATTTCTTTAAATAGAAACCTTCCTCCTAGCTTCCCCCTCCTTCCCTGCAATCAGGCTACAGTATGCAGATGGCTGTTGTAACATGCGCCTTGAGCAGCATCGGTGTCTGGGCACAGGGACTGAGGTTCAGTCTGAGTTATTCACCTAGAGGACAGAATACTTATACCATTCGAATATCTTTGTTTTTCTTGCAGTGCTGGGGAATGAACCCAGAGCCCTATGCATGGTGGGTGAGTGCTCTGCCACCGAGCCACACCTCAGCAGGGCTCTTTTTTCGTCTATTAAAGATTTCCTTTATTCTATTTGCACCATGTTCTGTGTATGTCAGCTGCTTTCTAGCACAGGAGTACTTTTACGGTGTCAGAAATGAAGTCAGCCATGTATGGTGACTCACATCTGTAATCCCGGAAGTCAGAGGATAAGGAATGAGGCCTGCCTGCAGTTCCAGCCCATCCTGGGCTACTGTGAGGCCCCCATCTCAAAAATGAAAACAAAGAAGGAGAAAGAGAAAAGTCAAATTAAGCTAAGGAAAATGCAAAATGTTTGAAGTCATACTGAAATACAGCTATCATGGGGAGGCCTTAAAGTACGAAGTCCCCTTCCAAAATAGACTGGAGTTTAGCTGGGGTTAGGGAGGAAGTGCTTTGACCTTTACAGTGCTGGGCTGTTCATGAGCTGTTTTGAAAGCTAACTGCTGTTTTAACAGCTTTATCTGTCTTCCCCATTTGACTTTGTTGAGTCACTCGAATGAGGACAGTGTGTGTGTGTGTGTGTGTGTGTGTGTGTGTGTGTGTGTGAAGATTAGAGTTAGCATTTCTGGGAAATAAGGATGCCACTTCACCCTACCCAGCTTAAGCTAGGATGGAACCCAGAGCTACATGTATACTAGACAGCCCTGTACCACTGGCCACACTAATAGACCAGGCTGGCTTTGAACTCACAGAGATCGCCTGCCTCTGCCTCCCGAGTGCTGGGATTAAAGCCGTGTGCCACCATGCCCAACTCCATGTCTGTTTTTTTGTGACATGGGTTCTGAGGTTGAACTTCTATCCACACACTTGCATGGCAAACACTGCCAGCTGGATAAGCACCCTGATCCCGGGTAAAGGTCATAAACAGCAGCCTTGCCCTGAGCCCAGCCTGTTTGGAAGCAAGACAGTCCTGTTTTGAGATCAGGACAACTCTGCATGGCTGTCTGTCCCAGAATGGCATCCACAGTCATCTATCACAGACCTACATGGTTCAGAAAGCCACTGTTCCGCCTGGGTCAGAGATCCACCTTTCATCTGTCATCAAAGCACTACATTTTTGCCTCTTGGTTTTACCAGGTGCTGATTATGAGGCAGGGGTCCATCCCCAATGACCTCCAAGCCTGCTAATGTCTATCTTCCTAATAGTGCAAAAGCCATTAATGATTGTGGGCTTGCTCCTTTCTGAGTCCCGCCAGGCCATTCAGGAAAGCAGGGGTCTTCCCGTTTTGTGCTTCCATCCTCAGAGACTCCTGTTGGAGTTCCCTGTAGTAGGAAAGGGAAAGGGAGGGGCTGGAGAGATGGCTGTGTTACAGAGTTGGGCACCACTGGGAAGGACCACTCAGACTCAAAAAGTTCCGAATCAGCTGTACCTATTTAGATGGCCAGGATCAGCCCTCTCTGAGCCAATTTAGGGAATGCAGTCCTAACTGGGAGGAGATGGGAGCTTCTTAAAGGTAAAGTCCAAAAGGTAAAGTCCTTGGCACAAGATTTAAACTTTTACAATTTTATTAGAATTTTAAAGAAAAATCTTCAAGGGGGCAGGTGAGCTGGTCATCTTGGCAGCTGCCTTGAGGAGAGTGGTGGGGAGAGGAAAAGAAAGCCATGAAGCCACACAGGTTTACAGCCCGCATGGGGGTCAGACCCAGGGCTCACTGGCAGCCACATGGCTGGGAGAAGGAAGCTTTAGAGAAAGTAAAGAAGTATAAGATGCCAGAAAGCATGTTTAGAAAAGGGATATGGAGAAGAAAAGCAAAGATTATACTTTTCTGAAGAATTCAGGAAAGTAGGCAGGCTTACAGACTATATGACTGTGGCTGGTCAGAAGTTCTGCAGTACAAGGCAGGATTCCAGGCAGGAAAAGTTCACTACCTCCTTAACGCACTAGGTATTCTGCCTATCTGCTTAGCATAACTTAAGGTGAACCTGCCTTCCTAGGGATGGTTCTATCACCAGGTGATTGGCCAGTGAGACTGGAAAGGTGAGTCTTTTAACAGACTAGATCTTATAGTCTTGACCAGTTAAACTTACACAAAATGGAGGAACTTGGGCTAGTACAGCTGAACAGTGAAGGCTGCTGCTGTTCCAGAGGACTCAAGTTCGGTTCCCAGCACCCAGAACCCAGGTCTGATGGCTCACGTCGGAGAGGAGACACAGCTGTGATCATAGCCAGCCACTACTCCTTCCTGCTTGCAGAGGTGCTAGACTATACAGGGGGTGGAGAGAGGGCTGCATGATGCAGCTTCTGCAAGCTCATCATGCAGGATGAGTGGGACTTCTCAGGGATAGAGCAGATTTGTTTTTGTTGTGTTATAAAATATTTTATACTGGATATGGTGGCGCTTGGCTTTAATCCTGGCCCTCAGGAGGCAGAGGCAG
>NW_008357641.1:1262392-1291247 GCF_000622305.1 Nannospalax galili
CAGGTTCCTGCCTTGGCCTCCTGCCCTGGCTTCCCTTGATGTTGGATTGTGACCTGAGAATTGTAACATGAAATTAAACCCTTTCCTCCCAACCTGGTTTTGGTCAGTGTTTTATTACAGCAACAGGAAGCAAACTAGAATAGAGCCTTTAAAATTAATTATAAAAAGAATCTGATGATACTGTATTACATAAAGGACATTGTTAATAGGGTTTCCTTTGTTTTTACTTTTGCTAAATTTGTGCTGCTTATAATTTGCTTGTATTATTGCAAAATAACTTGATCTAAAAGTATTCCTTTAGTCCAGGATCCAAAAGGAAAAACTATTAAAACAAGCCAGCCTTAAAAACCTGAAAACTCCCCATTTCCTGATGAGGAACCTGGTTGGCTCCATCTATGAAGTCAAATATGTGGAGGATAGAGTACTGTTATACAGGAAGCAGAGTTTTCAAAGAGGATGAAAAATGCCCAGGAAGTCGCTCCATATTCTTTTCCTTTTAGTTTAGTGATTAGCGTAACTGAAACCTCATTGCCCTATACTATAAAATTTATTGCCTGGCAAGTTTTACATTGTGGGGATTTAGAAAACCAGGAACAAATAGCTATAAATATATAATTAAGATTCAGGATTTGATACAGATATTAGTAGAAACTGGATATGGAGAATAGAATACTTGGGCAAAAATTGGTTAAATTAACAGTACAGGTTTCAATAATAGTGATTGTTATTCATGGCAGGACACCCTCAGTCAGGCTCAAGTCCCTTTCTCCTGGATGGGACAGACTCCACCAGTAAGTTGCATGCTGGCCTTGTTCTAGGATAAGGATGAATGGGGAAATAAGACTTGCCAGAGTCTCTTGTTCCTATTCTGGCTCTACAAGCCAGTCCGTCAGAACCTCCTACTTACTGTAAGGGAGAGTAAATCACTCCACATGTCTCACATGACCCGGGGGTTGGATTCTTTCACCCAGTGGGGGATCTTGAAGGCTGTACCCATGTACTGAATGTCTCAACAAGTGCACTCAATGTGTCTTGATCTGACATTTGGTGGTGCTGTGGACAGGGGAACCTTTACCTAAGCCTACCACCTGACTTGTGTGGGGTCCTGTGGCTCAATTGGCTATATACCCTTTCCCCTGGCCTTCAAGTCTCCTCTTAGTTAAGCTAATCTCCAGGGGCATTCTAAGTGGACTTAAGGCTAGAAATCAAACAGCTAGATCACCAGCCTCCCCCTGCGTCATATGTTGTGTATTCTCCACACTGCCGCCAGAGGGAGCCTGTGTTTTTTTCTTTTTTTAGGACGTTTTCAACTTTCCATGTGACAATTTTTTTTCCTTTTAAAGATGTGACTTGTACATCCATGTTTGTTGCTTCTCCTTTCACAATAGCTAAGAAATGGAAGCAACTTGAGTGTTGAAAGTGTGGTACATTTATATAATGGAATTCTTTCTACTCATCAGTAAAGAAAGATGAAATCATGAAATTTGCAGGCAAATGGATGGAACTAAAAACTGTTGAGTGAAGTAACAGACCCAGAAAAACAAACAATGGCTGGGTGGGGTGGCACATGCCTTTGGTCCCAGTACTCGGGAGGCAGAGATAAGTGGATCTCTGTGAGTTCAAGGCCAGCCTGCTCTACATAGTGAGTTCCAGGCCAGCTGGGGCTACAAGGACACCCTGTTCAAAAAAAAAAGAAAGAAAAGGAAAAACAAACAATGTATGTTCTCCATCATTTGTGAATCCTAGCACCAAATCCTTATATTTGAGTATATATCCTGATGTAACTACAGGAAAATGGAAATGAACCAGGGAGGGAAAGGGAAAGAAGGAGCCTGAGAGAGAGGAACAGTAGGAGACAGGTGTTACCAAGAGGGAAATGGGTAAAATGGGGGTATTTAAATGGGAGAAGAGGAGGGAAGGTTACACAAGGAACCATGGGGGTAAAGGAGAAGAAGGGCCTCAAGAGAGGGAGGTTCATAGGAGACAAGTATTATCAAGGGTGCAATGGGAAAATGGGATATTTTAACTGGGGAGGTGGGAGGGAGGGCGAGAGAGTGAGAGAGAGAAGAGAGATGAGTAATACTTAACTGGTGTGAAAAATGTGAGGGAAATATATTAATTCAAAAGCCTACTGAAAAATTACAGATATATCTCCACATGAGTGCATGTGTATAGCTGAAGTTTATCTAACAAGCAACAGTGCCGGACAGGCGTATGTACTGGAGCATGCACTTTTGTGTGCGTGTGCACATGCATACACACACAATGTAATTTAAAAAATCAGGGGCTGAGGAGATGGCTCAGTGGGTAAAATGCTTGTTGCACAAGGGTAAAGACCACAGTTCAGATCCTCGGGACCCACACATGAATGCTGGGTGGCCATGGCAGCCTGTCTGTAATCCCAGAGTGAAGGGCAGATACAGGAGATCCCCAGAGCAAACTGGCTAGCCAGATTAGCCCAATCAACAAGTTTGAGGTGCAAGTGAGAGACTCTGCCTCAATAAGGTGGAGAGTGATTGAGGAAGACATCCAAAATTCATCTCTGGGTTCCATATGCAAGTGTATACATGTGGGTGTGGACCCATGCACATATGAACGTGTATATTCATAACGCACATACATACACATACATGCAGAAAAAATCATCTCATTTAAAAGGAATAGCTTGATCTAGTATGATGGCAGAGGCCTGTTAGCACTTGGGAGACTGAGGTAGGAGGACTGTTGAAAGTTCAAGGGCAATCTGGCTACACAGTGAGTTCCAGGCCAGCCTACAGAGTGAGATACTGTTTCATAAAAACAAAACAGGAACAGGGAATGTATCTCAGCTGGTAGAGTGCACAAAGCCCTGGGTTCCATCTCTAGCATTTAATAAACTGGGCATGATGGTGCACAACTGTAATCCTAGCACTTGGGAGGTAGAGGCAGGAGAATCAGAAGTTCAAGGTCATCTTTGACTACACACTGAGTTTGAGGTCAGCCTGGTACACATGAGACCCCCATCTCAAAAAAACAAAACACTCACCCCCAAAGAATAATTACATTAAAATAAAATTTAAAAAACAGAAAAAAATAAAAATAAAAGGTACTGCCCAGCGGTATCAAGGACATTCAGTGCTGTGTTTGGTCCCAGATGTGATTCAATTGTGGGGCTTGGCTTTCATCTTCTCATTTGGGTGTGAGCTGAGGAAATAGCTAACTCACTCTGATTTGGTATTTTTTTAAACATATTCTCTGTAGTCCAGGTTGGCCTTCAAACTCACTATAAAAGGATGACTTTGAACTTCTTTAAAATTTTATTATTTTTATTTTATGTGTATGAATGTTTTGCCTGTATGTTTGTAAGTGCACCTGTGTCAAGCAGTGCTCACAGGGGCCAGAAGAGGGCGCCAGATACCCTGGAATTGAAGTTACAGATGGTGGTGAGCCACATGTAAGTGCTGGGAACCCAACCTAGGTCCTCTACAAGAGCAGTCAGTGCTCTTAACCACTGAGCCATCTCTCCAGCCTGGACATTGAACTTCTGATCCTCCTGCCTCCAACTCTTGAGTGCTGGATTTACAGGTGTACACCACCACATTTGGTTTATGTTGTGTTGCAGAGGGAACCCAGGACTTTCTACATGCTTGGCAAATACTCTACCAACTGAATTATGTTCCAGTTCTGCTTTTACTTTTCAATTGACAAACATCAACTGTATATATTTATGGGGTATGAGAAGCTTTGTTACAAAATTTCACTTTGGAATACTGAAATCAGGCTAATCAACACACTATAAAGCCTCCTATTGAAGGTTTGGTCTCCAATGTGGTTTTGCTCAGACTCAGGACCCTATGGGTCATCTCTATGGGCCTTCAGAAGCTGATGAGGTCTCAGGGCTCTGCCCTCATCTGTGGACCCATCATCATTTGCTGAGCCACTAGAACTCAGGGAACTTGGAGGTGGGGCTAGTCACAGACACTGGGTCCTGGGGTATATGCCATTGGGGCCTATGTCTTGTCCAAGCCCTTTCCTCTGTCCTTCCACCTCCTGGCCACCATGAGGTGAGAAGCTCTTCTCTTGCTCTCGCTCTTTTTTTTTTTTTTTTTTTTTGTGTTTTTGTGGCCAGGGTCTCCCTGTAGCCTCTGCTGGCCTGGAACTCACTATGTAGCCCGGGGTGGCCTTGAACTCGCAGAGATCCGCCTGCCTCTGCCTCCTGAGTGCTGGGATTACAGGGAAGTGCACCACACCTGGCAGAGAAGCTCTTCTCTTACCATGCTCCCCACATGATGCTCTGCCTCACCACCAGCCCAGAAGCCATGGAAACACGTGGCCATAGTCTGAGACCACCAAAACTGTGAGCGAAAATAAACCCTTTCCTCCTTTAAGTTGTTTCTCTCAGGTATTTGTCACAGTGATGGAGTGCTGACATGCATGCCTATCACCTCACACAGTTTTTTCTCTGTGTCCATGGGGCTTGGTTATGGGACTTCCATAGATACCCAAACTCAGCAGATGCCAACACTTACCAGGAATGAATAATGTTTACATTTAACCTACAAACATCCCCCTGTAGATTTCAATCATCTCTAGATTACTTATAATAGTTAATGTGATGCAAATGATATGTGAATAGACTGTACTCATCAAGGACAAAGACAATCTGTACATGCTTAGCACAGACACATTTTTTCCAGAATATTTCTCCTTCCTTGGTTAATTGAATCAAATGAACCTTTGATAACAGAAGGGCCTTTATACATGTGTGTCTGTGGTGCTGGAGATGGAACCCAGGGCCTCGCGCATGCTAGGCAAGTGCTCCACCACTGAGCTGAATCTCTAGCATCGGCTGTTTATTTTCAGCTTGGTCTTAAACTCACCATCTTCCTACCTCAGTTTCCAGAGTACAGGGATTACAGGGGTGAACCACCCTGCCTGGCTTTGGAGGAGGTAGGTCATTTATTTGTTTGTTTTTTATTATTTCTTTGCTTCTTTGTTTAAGGCAGGGTCTCACTCTAGCCCAGGCTAACTTGGAACTTATTCTGTAACTCAGGCTAGCCCTAAACTCATGGCCACAGGAGCCTTTTATTATTATTATTTAAACTTTAAAAAATTTTATTTATTATTTTTATTTTATGTGTGTGTGTGTGTATTGCCTGCATGTAGGTAAGTGTACCCATGTCATGCAATGCCCGCGGAAGTCAGAAGAGACTACACTGGAGTTACAGACAGTTGTTAGCTGCCGTGTAGGTGCTGGGATTCGAACCTGGGTCTTCTGCAAGAATAACCAGTGTTCTTAACCACGGAGCCATCTCTCCAGCCCCGCCTTTTATTATTTTAAAAATTATATTATGTGTGTGCATACATGCAGGTACCACAGTGCATGTGTGGAAGTCAGAGGAAGATTTTTGAGTCAGTTCTCTCCTTCTATCATGTAGGTGCTGAGCATTGAATTCAGGTCGTCAGGCTTGGAGGCAAGCAGCTTTACCCACTGAGCCCTCTTGCAGGCCCCAGAGGAGCCCTTTAATATCCTTTCCTTCTATTTCTAACTTTCTTCCTCTGTTTCCTCACCCCCTACCTCCAGTGGTGTCACCATGTAGCCGCATCTGCCCCCAGTGGTGTCACCATGTAGCCACATCTGCCCCCAGTGGTGTCACCATGTAGCCACATCTGCCCCCAGTGGTGTCACCATGTAGCCACATCTGCCCCCAGTGGTGTCACCATGTAGCCGCATCTGCCCAGCGCCTAGCCAGGTGGCTTCTTGCTGTTCAAGGGTGTTTTTCCTTTCTTTATATTTAGTTTTGAGGAAGTTTTCTTTTTAAAAGTTTTTTTTTTTTAACATGTATGTATGTCTGTGTGTGTGCACCATGTGTGTGTCAGGAGGTACCTGCAGAGGTCAGAAGAGTTGGTCAGATTTCCTGGAGCTAGAGTTACAGGCAGTTGTAAGTTGCCAGTTGGGAACCAATCCCCAGACCTCTGGAAGAGCAGCAAGTGCCCTGAGCCACTGAGCCATCTCTCTAGAGCTGCCTCCAACCTCCATTCTTGCTTTTGAGTGTCTCACTATGTAGCCCAGGCTGGCCTGGAACTTGTGAACCTCTTGCCTCAGTCTCCCAAGAGCACAGTCCTGTGCCACTATTCCCCATTTTCTTCCCCTCCCCACCGTGTTAGGGATGGAGCTCAGGGCATTCGTTGTATGTTTATACTAGGCATGCACTGTGCCCCTGAGCCACATCCCCAGCCCTGGCAGACAGCATTTATTTATTGTCATTGTTTGCTCATGTTTTTGAGTCAGGGTCTTAGTATATAGCCTTGAACTATATACCGGCATTGACCTCACAGCACTCACAACTTTCCAAGTTTGCTAGTACAAGCATGCACAACCACACCTAACTCTGATCTTGATTCTATGTTCAAACCTGTTGTGTTTGAGTGTGAAATGTTCCTTACAGGCTCATGGACTGGATATTTGCTCTCCAGTTAGCTGCACTGCTTTGGAAGGTTGTGGAACATTGAGGAGAGGGAGCCTAGCTGGTGGAGAGGAAGCCTGGCTAGTGGACATGTGTCTCTGGGGTTGGGCCTTTGAAGGTTCCAACCTGGCTCCTGCTTCCTGGTCCACCAAGCTGTGAGCAAAGTGTCCCAGACTCCCACCTCCACGGTTGGAGCCTCCCAGCCGCCATGCCTATCTACCATAATTACGGGATGTCCCCTGAAACTGTGAGTGGCAGAAATCTTTCCTTCCTAAGTGGCTTCCATCAGGATTCCATCACAGCCACCAGGAGAGTCAAGAACTGTCCGGTGGCATTGCTTTCCTGCCTTCCCTTTCTGTCCTCCATTCTGTTTTCCCTCCTGGTTTCCTCAACCACAATTAGCCAGTCACTGTGGCTTCAAGTCTGTGGGACCCCAGAGCAGGGGGCGGAGGGGAGATGAGTCGCCAATGTCCTTCTCTGCCCTACGTTTTTCTCTCTCTCCCTTACTCTAACTTCAAAAGCAGGGGGTTGGGTTGGGGGAGATGGGACGGGTGGGGATAGACACGGGATGGGGATGGACGACTATTTCTGTTTCACGGACAGATCAGGGGGCCCAACCCCTGACCTGGAAAGGACACACAGACCAATAGAGGAGAGGAAAAAAATCGCCTGGAGGGGAATATTAACCCCCAAAATAACCCCAATAAATTAATCCAGTAAGTAAACCCAATAAAAACCTAGAGGCACTTAGAGCTGCTGGGGGCCTGTCTTTACCCTGGAAGTTTGTAAAGCTGGCCGGTAAACCTCACTTTCAACATGAACTCAAGTTCATGTCTTCTATTTTCCTAAATTTATTTTTTAAGAAGTGTTAAAATTCTTTGTTAGGTGTTATACATAAGCCATCCTGAGATGCATTTCTGTAGTAAGGCAGCATCTTTGTACCAGAAATTCTAACTGGCACAGTCAAGAGCAGCCCGGAAGCTGCATCTCTGTCTTTAGCCATCGCTGTAACAGGTGGACAGACACAAACGGAAACATAGTGGCAGATGAGTCTGTTGCCTCATTCTCAGACAGTGAAGAGGATTTTCCCCAGGGTTTAAACACATTACTGTGGGGGTTGGAGAGATGCGGTAAGAGCACTGGTTGCTCTTGTATATATATGAATGTGTTAGATCAGCTTACAGGATAGAGTCTGAGTAGTCCAATAATCTCTTCACCACCACACTGGAGAGGCTGAAAATCCTGTAGTTGCACAGTCTATGAGGTTGGATATCCTTCTCAGCAGTCCCAATCTGGTGCCGAAGGCCTGATGGATTCTGGGAGATCTGCTACTCTTCAGTCTATGTTAGAATCCAAGGAATTGGTCACAGCAGTGAGACAAGCTCACCAGTGAGAGAAGGCAAGCAGCGAAAAGCAAGAGTTCCCTTCAGCCATGGCCTTTTATAGGGGCTGCTCCCAGAAGGTATGCCCGCATATAGGGTGGGTCTTCCAGTTTCAAATGATCAATCAAGAAATTCTCTCTCATTTCAGTTAACCCCAGATCCAGTCAAGTTGACACCCAGGATTAGCCATCACAGCAGCTAACAAATGTTTGTAATTCCAGCTCTAGCGGATCTGACACCCTCTTCTGGCCTCTGTGGGCATTGTACACATGGGTACACTACACAGTGCAGGCAAAACACACATAAATAAATAAACAAATAAATTTAAACATATTACTATAACCAGTTCTATAAATCTAAGTATAAATTGATCTTGAGAAGATTCTGAGTTGGCATTCCCCTCTTCCTGAACATTGCTGAGTCCAATCTTACCTTTAGAAAGTGTGAATGGAGAGAGTGCACAGAATTGGAATTGCCATTTTAAAAAAGACCGTACCTGCTTTATGCAAGCCAGTTTTATTTAAATCAAGATCAATAAAAGCTTCCTGTTAGCCACTCATGATCTGAGATCCAATCTTTACTGTGCACACTGAAAACATTAGGCATTTGTTTTATAATAAACAGGCAATTGCTGCCTCCTCTCTGGGAGCTGTTTTGAGGTTAACTGTAAGGTATTATTTTTATTTTGCTGGGCGTGGTGGCACACGCCTTTAATTCCAGCAAGCAGGAGGCAGAGGCAGGCGGATCTCTGTGAGATCAAGGCCAATCTGGTCTACATAGCAAGTGCCAGGCCAGCTGGGGCTACAGGGAGTCCCTGTCTCAAAAAGACTCAAAAAATATTATTTTTATTTTTTGTGTATGAGTGTTTTGTGTGCATGTGTGTAAGTGCATCTGTGTTGTGCAATGCCTATGGAGGTCAGAAGAGTGTGTCAGATCCCCTGGAAATGGAGTTACAGATGGTTGTCAGCAGCCATATGCATGCTAGGAAGTGAACCAGGTCTTCTGCAAGAGCAGCCAATGCTCTTGACCACTGAGCCATCTCTCCAGCCTGCCCCACCTACTCCCCCTCCTTTTTTTAACCCAGCAAAGATCATTTGAGAACCAGGGATGCATGTTGGATTCTCCAGACCCTCCCCAGTGATGCCTGTCTTCTCGTTGGCCTCTGAGTAAGAGAATCCAGTGGCCTGACCTGTCTTCCAAAACTGACCACGGACATTTGGTCCAGTCTTGTGCCTGGTTTTTCCATAGTGTGGCACTGAATAGAAGCCTTGTTTCTCTCAACAGTCCCCATTTTAAATCTGCTGGTCGCCCCACTCTCTCTGACCACTGGGGTTGGTGCAAGCACTTTTCCTGTCTCTTCTTTACTAATAGCGAAAAAGGGCAGGAGCACTAGCTGGTATCATATGTAACAAACCTGCAAAGTAGCTTGAATCCATGTTTTGACCTTTCTCTGACTAGTGGGTCTATTAGTCAGGGTTCCCCAGAGAAGCAGAGCCAAGACACTGAATGTCCATTACAAAGGGACTCTTGAGATTGGCTTACACAATTCAGGCTGGGTGTCCAACAGTATAGGCTGGAGGGGCTGAGAAACCAGTAGCTCCTCTGTCCATGAGATTGGGTGTCTCAGCAGTGTCAGCCTGGCACTACAGGCCTGGAGGATCCCTTGGGCGCCTAGGATCCTCTGGAGGCTGGGTTCTGATGGTGCCAGTGGAAGCAACAGAGCAGACGCACCCGAAAGCAAGGAGGGAAGGTGGACAAGCAAAGCAGCTCTGCTTCTCCCCCAGACCTCGAATTTGGCCACTTCCGGAAGGTGCTGCTCACTTTTCCCCCTCCGTTAATGCCTCCAGGAAATGCCATGCTGAGCCAATTAAGTTGACAACCCAGGTTAACCATTATCACCCTCCAGTCAGCTGGCTCACCTGGGGACCTCAAGCAAAGGTCAGGTCACTCCCGGGGGAGGCTCTTCTGGTGATGTCAGAGACAAGACAGTAGGTAGACATGAGATCTCTTCAGGTCTATCCTTGGAACTGGACCTGTTTCTGTTGCAGGTGAGCAAAACAGGTCAGGTGACCCCAGTTTCAGGGGAGGGATTTTGTCTTTAGTGGGAACAATAGTCATGACACCATGACACCAGGCTCAGGTCTGAGGACAATTAAGGGAATGGGCCAATATCTCTCTTACTGGGGTAAGATTTGGAGCTGGGAGAAGCCACTGTTTCTCAAAGCTGGGAACATAAGCACTCTGTGACTGTGGGCCACTTGAGCCATGGCATTTTATGACAATTAATGGTACATGCCTGCATCCATCCCAGGACCAGGGAGGCTGAGGCAGGAGGTTCTGGAGTTCAAGGCCAGGTTGGGCTACATAGTGAGACCTTGTTTTAAAAACAAAACAAGGAGCTGGAGAGATGACTCAGCGTTTGAGAGTACATACAGCTTTTGCAGAGGACCTGAGGTTAAATTCCAGCTGATGACAGAAGGCTCACAATAGCCAGGGACTTCAGCTCCAGGAGACCTGATGCCCTCTGGATTCTGTGGACACCTGTCCTCACTTGCACAAACCCACACTCAGACATACACATAAATAAAAATAAACTCTTCAAAAGAAAACAAATCAATTACGGACTTTCATTCATCTGCAGATACATAGGCACCTGTAAGATGTAGAGGAGTTAGGAGCAGGGCAGCCCCGTTTCGTAGGGTACTAGTCAGACTTACAGGTGCAAGTAAAACACGCTGTCTCTATATCCAAGTGGAACCAGTAGTCAGCTCCTAGAACACCAGGGCTTTTCAGTGAGCTCTTCCCGGTTGCAGAGCTCAGTAGCCAAAATTCCCAATGCACTGACTCACCTGGAAGCTGGCTAACCATCTGCCTCTGCTCCTTTATCGTGGTTCTTCCTCCCCACTTAGAACTTTCTGTGGGGCTCCCTTCCCTCTCCCCTCTTACCAGCACTGGCTTTCCTGCACACTTCCTCCATGCCTTGCCCAACCAGAATCTCCTCACATTTATCCCAACGGATGCCTAATTTACAAATGGACTGGACCATGTTGGCCTGTTCCTAGGTATAAAGGAGCCTGGGCTGGACCATGTTGACCTGTTCCTAGGTATGAAGGAGCCTGGGCTGGACCATGTTGGCCTGTTCCTAGATATGAAGGAGCCCAGGCCAGATCACGTTGGCCTGTTGCCAGGTTTAAAGGAGCCTGGGCTGGACTGTGTTGGTCTGTTCCCAGGTTTAAAGGAGCCTGGGCTGGACCATATTGGCCTGTTCCTAGGTATGAAGGAGCCTGGACTGGACCATGTTGACCTGTTCCTAGGTATGAAGGAGCCTGGACTGGACCATGTTGACCTGTTCCTAGGTATGAAGGAGCCTGAGCTGGACCATGCTGGCCTGTTTCTAGATATGAAGGAGCCCAGGCTAGATCACATTGGCCTGTTCCCAGGTTTAAAGGAGCCTGGGCTGGACTGTGTTGGTCTGTTTCCAGGTTTAAAGGAGCTTGGGCTGGACCATGTTGGCCTGTTCCTAGTGTGAAAGAGACTGGGCTGTAGAGCACTGCCTGGCAGTCCCATTTCTAGTGCCTTCCTCTCAGCGGGGAGCTGTTTCTCTACCTCTCAATAAATGTTGCTTGCTTGCCCTTCTACTGCCCTGGCTTGTGATTCTTCACAATTGTGAGTCAGTGAACTCAGAAGTCACTGACTCAGGGTGACTTTGGTAATAGTGAAATTTCTGGGACCATAATCCCTTGAGCTAAGGTAACCAAGAGCTGAGAAAACCCTGGCACACTCGAGACTGCAACAAGATCACTCGGCTTAGTGACGGTCAACATCCTGATTGCGCAAACACTTTCCATTATGTTCAAACAAGCACAAAATGGCCAAATGACATGTTTCTGAGAAGTTGTCTCTGTGGTACTGAGCTGGGGACTATACCCACAGGAAGCCAGATGACTCGTGTCACTGAATGAATGACTTGAGTGGCATGGCCTGGTTCCATAGCTGAGCATTCTGATCCAGATTTGAGATAAAAAGACTGCTTCCATTTGACAGTCCATCACCCTGAGATGCTGTGTCATGTTGGCATTTGTCTGACTGTGCTGTTAAGATGGGTTCTCTTCCTGAGTTTTGGCAGCATCCTTTCCCCACTCTAGTCCATACTATTCTCATGGTTGTAATCAACTACCTGACAAGAAGCAACCTGAAGGGCTGGAGAGCTGGCTTGACAGTTAAGAGCACTTGCAGTTCATGCAGAGGACCTGAGTTTGGTTCCTACCATATATGTTAGGCAACTCACAACTGTTTGTGACTCCAGCTCCAGGGGATCTGATGCCCTCTTCTGGAGTCCTTGGGCACTCTCACACACATGGCATACACTCACACACACAGACACACAGACACATACACATAAATGAAAAATAAAAAGAAGCAACTAAAGGGAGAAAGGGTATTTTGGCTGAAAGTCCTGGCTACAGTCAGGAAGCAGAAGGTGAGAAGGAAGTGGACCCAGCTGTAAACTCTCAAGGCCTGCCCCCCAATGACACACTTCCTCCAATAAGGCTTTACCTCCTAAAAGTTCCACAACCTTCTCAAAGACAGCCACCAGTTTACACACATAGCCTGTGGGGCATTGCATGTTCAAACCACAGCAGTAGCCCTGCGCTCTGTCCCCCGAGACTGTCTCCCTGCACATAGTTCCTTCTTTTACTTCACTTTGTTTCTGAGTGATTTGAGAATGCTTTCTTCACCCACGCTCCAGGACACATCTAATGACAGTTCCCCGGCTCCTAGGGCTACTTTCAGAAGTCCTCTCTGACATGGACCATGTGATGTTGGTAGGAACACGCTGGTGGGTAGCTCTAGAAACACGGTTAATTGCTAGCAGTGACCAAGTGTACTGAAATACTCTGGTCTTCTGACTGCACTTTCTTGCTTTGCTTTGTTTTGTTTTATTGAGACAGGGCCTCACTAATGTGAGCAAGAAAGTTGCCAGAAAATACCTGCGTCTTCAGACCAAACCTTCTGCAAGGCTGATCAACTAGAACTTCAGTGATTGTGAAGAGTTTGGAATATTGCAGGTCCAGAGCCTAAATGATGGCCATTTATTTTGGGTCATCTGTAGCCCCTAAATAGTCACTCCTTTCCCACCTCTTTTTCTGACTTAACATCCTGTGACTAACAGATAAAACCCTTTTGGAATGTATTAATTTAGCAGACCACCAGTGTCCACCAACCCAAGGGCTAAGAAGTCTGTCAGACAGCATCCGAGGCCTAGAGTAGAATTATCCCTGTTGGCTATAGCCTGTCTTTCTGATTCCTCACCAATGTGTTTGAGAAGTGTCTTGATCTATGGCTTTCTTTGCTCTATTACTATAAAAACTTCATGAGGGGCTGGAGAGATGGCTCAGCGGTTAAGAACACTGGTGGTTCTTGCAGAAGACCCGGGTTCGAATCCCAGCATGCACATGGCTGCTAACAACTGTCTGTAACTCCAGTTCCAGGGGATCTGACAGCTTCTTCTGTCATTGCATGGCACGGGTGCACTTACATACATGCAGGCAATACACGCATACACATAAAATAAAAACAATAAATAAAATATTAAAAAAAGCCTGGTGTGGTGGCGCCCACCCTTAATCCCAGCACTTGGGAGGCAGAGGCAGGCAGATCTCTGTGAGTTCAAGGCCAGCCTGGTCTACATAGTGAGTTCCATGACAGCTGGGGCTACAGGGAGACCTTGTTTCAAAAAGACAAAAAAAAAAAAAATTAAAAAAAAAAAGCTTCATGAAACTGTTACTGGGTTGGAACATAGAATTTAGGGTAACTCAGATCTGTGTTCCTGGGCCATGGTCACTCATATTCAGTTGGCTACAGAACAAACTATCTCTTATCCCCTTTGAGGTGAGGTCCGACTGTCTCTTTTTTTATATTTTATTTATTATTTTTATTTTATGTGTATGAGTATATTGCCTGCATGTATGTGAGTGCACCTGTGTTGTGCAATGATGTAGAGGTCAGAAGAGGGCTATTCCCTGGAACTGGAGTTAAGGACAGTTCGTAGCTGCCATGTGGGTTCTGGGAATCGAACCCAAGTCCTCTGCAAGAGCAGTCAGTGTTAGCCATCTCTCCAGCCCTCCGACTGTCTCTTTTTTAAGCATTGTGTTATGCAGCTTAGTAATGCTGCAGGGCCTCACACATGCTAGCAAGTTTTCTGCTGCTGAGCCCCACATGATTGTTTTGTGTGGGTGTAGGGCTGTGTGTGCATGCATGTGTGTATGTGCATGTAAAGGCCAGAGGTCAACCTCAGGTCTTGTTTCGCAAGCACTACCCACCTTGTCTTTTTGTTTTGTTTTGTTTGTTTTGTTTTGTTTTGTTTTGTGAGACAGGGTCTCCCCATAGCCACAGCTGGCCTGGAACTCACTATGTAGTCCAGGCTGGTCTCGATCTCACAGAGATCTACCTGCCTCTGCCTCCTGAGTGCTGGGATTAAAGATGTGTGCTGCCATGCCTAGCCTCCACCTTGTCTTTTTTTTTTTTAAATTAAATTTCATTAGTTTTATTTTATTTTAAATTTTATTATTTTTATTTTATGTGTATGCGTGTATTGCCTGCATGTATGTAAGTACACCCATGTCGTGCAATGCCCAAAGAGGACAGAAGAGGTCATTGGATCCCCTGGAACTGGAGTTACGGACAGTTGTTAGCTGCCATGTGGGTGCTGGGATTTGAACCTAGGTTTTCTGCAAGAACAGTCAGTGTTCTTAACCACTGAGCCGTCTCTCCAGCCCTCATTACTTTTATTTTATGTGTATGAGTGTATTGCTTGCCTGTATGTAGATGTGCCTGTGTCGTGCAACGCCCAAGGAGGACAGAAGAGAGGGTCAGATCCCCTGAACTGGAGTTAGGATGGTTGTTAGCCATCATGTGGGTGCTGGGAATCAAACTCTGGTCCTCTACAAGAGCAGCCAGCGCTCCTAACTGATGAACACCTCTCCAGGCCCTTGTCTTTTGAGACAATCTCTCACTGGCCTAGAATTACCAACTAGGCTGGACTGGGTAGCCAGTGAACCTTAGGGACCAGAGCCAGTGCATGCCACCATTCCCAGGTGTTCCACACAGGTGCTGGGGATCAAATTCAGGTCCTCAGGCTTGCTTGGCAAGCACCTTGCTGACTGAACCATTTCTCTGGTCCTACAATTAAATTTTTCTTAAAGATTTTATTTTATTTTTATTTTTATGTGTATGTGTCTCTCTGTGTGTATGTGCACATAAGTACAGTACCTACAGAAGACAGAAGAGTGTGGTGAATCCCCTGGAGCTGGAGTTTTGAGCTGCCTGACGTGTGCTGGGACCTGAACTCAGATCCTCTACAAGAGCAGTACACATTCTTTTTTTTGTCTTTTTGAGACAGGGTCTCCCTGTAGCCCCAGCTGTCCTGGAACTCACTATGTAGACCAGGCTGGCCTTGAAGTCACAGAGATCCTCCTGCCTCTGCCTCCAAAGTGCTGGGATTGAAGGTGTGTGTCACCACACCCAACCACATTCTTTTTAAAAAAAATATTTTATTTATTATTTTTATTTGTAATCTTTTAAAAAATATTCTATTAATTTTTTTTGGTCTTTTTGAGACAAGGTCTCCCTGTAGCCCCAGCTGTCCTGGATTCTCTATGGAGACCAGGCTGACCTTGAACTCACAGAGATCCGCCCACCTCTGCCTCCTGAGTGCTGGGATTAAAGGTGTGCTCCACCATGCCCAGCTTATTATTTTTATTTTATGTGTATGAGGGTATTGCCTATATGTAGGTAAGTGAACCCGGGTCTTCTGCAAGAACAACCAGTTTTCTTAACCGCTGAGCCTTCTCTCTGACCCCTATAATCTTTTAAAAAATATTTTATTGATTATTTTTATTTTATGTATATGAGTACATTGCCTGCATGTAGGTAAGTGCACCCGTGTCGTGCAATGCCCGCGGAGGTCAGAAGAGGCTGTCAGATCCCCTGGAACTGGAGTTACGGACAGTTGTTAGCTGCCATGTGGGTGCTGGGATTCGAACCCGGGTCTTCTGCAAGAACAGCCAGTGTTCTTAACTGCTGAGCCTTCTCTCTAGCCTCAGTTCTTTTAGGTTTAGAAAGATGTTCCTTCCCACCCTCCCTGTTTCTGTCTTCCTTCCTCCCTCTCTTCCTTTCTCCCTTCTTTTCCTCCCCTTTCCCTGCATTACTCTTTTTGGGGGGGTGCAAACAGGGCTTTGCTCTGTATCCCAGGTCAGCCTTGAATCTGTGATCCTCCCGCCTCTGCCTCCCAAGTGCTGAGATTACAGGTTTGCACCACTGTTGTAGTTTCCCTGCCTATTGCTGGGATAAAGTACTCTGACAAAAGCAACATAAAGGAAAGGTTTATGCTGGCTACAGTTCCAGGGTACAGTCCATCCGGATGAAGTCAAGGCCACAGGGATGTGAAGCAGCTGGTCAGGTCTAATCTGCAGTCAGGAAACACGAATGCGAATGCGGCTCTCAGCTCTTTCCCTCCCTCTTCTACAGTCTGAGATCCCTGCCCAGGGGCTGGGCCCGCTCACAGATAAGATGGGTCTTCCCATGCCAATTAACCCAGTTTAGAGACAGCACAAAGCATCCTGACCATGTCTTCCAGGTGATTCTAGGTCATGTTACTTTGACAATTAAAACTAATCATTACATCCATCATGCCTGCCTTTTTTCTGTGTGTGTGTGGAGGGGGGTGGAGTGGGACTGGAGGAGTCCAGGGTCTTGTGGGGTGAGGTGGAAGGAGTTCAAGGGCTCCACTGTTGGGCCATGCCCCAGCCCACAGGATTTCTCTCTATAAGTTTACCGTGTCTGGTCCCTGGAGCCTTTTACTTTATCTATATTTTCTCTTGTTGGGTCACAAATGCATAATACAGTCCATAAGGCAAGGTCTCATTCGGTGACATTTTGGGTCACATGTAGTCCTTATCCCTTCAAACTTTCCCCACAAGCCTCATGTTTGCCTCCCAAGCAAGACCTGCTCTCAGGACCTGATGGTCATGGTCCAGGGAGCTCCCCTGAAGCCAGAGTCTGTGAGTCTCTTTGGTGCCAGCCAGAAGTACTGGAGACATCATGTCCCTCAGAGACAGCTTTCTGCTGAAGCCCCATGGAGCCAGTGGAACAATACCCCAGGGCCCTCAGGCCACAGTGGGACAACTGTCAGGTACGGGCTCTCCACCAAACCCTGGGCCTTCCCAGGGGACTAGCTCCTGCTGGCCAAGGCATCAGCCCATTTGTTAATGAATTCTTCATCACTGGCCGTCTCTTTCCTGTGTATTGTGCTGTACTGCCAAACCACACCCCAGACTCCTCCCTGAAGGATTCTAGGCAGTTGTTCTACTACTGAGTCATGCCCCTAGCCCCTCACTGGCAGATTCTATGTAGATGTTCTACCACTGAACCACTCTTCTATGGCCTCACTGCGTGATTCACTGTCTAGAACAGATGTTCTGCCACTGAGCCATGTCCCCAGCCCCAAATTAAATTTCAGCAGAAGAAAACTGCTAGCTTCCTGCTCAGGAGCACATGTGATGCTTTGCTAATACAGGGGATCATGGGAGGGACATCTACCCTTCTGAGTCACACAGACATTGCACCATTGTTAGTCTGCCAGCTCAGTAGAAGTGGTTCACTGAAGCTCCACCAACCTCTGACAGCTCTAGAGCTTGGGTCTTGAGTCACTGCCTGTTCCCTGGGCTTGATGGAGAATCATGCAAAAGCTGTTCAAAACAAGGGTGTTTGAGCCACATGTTTGATGGGGCTTTGGACTTTGTGATGGGACCTGGCAACACTTAATAACCATTGGAATGAGGGAGACCATGGCTCTGCATGTACCACTGTGGACTTTGGAAAAACATCTGGGGATTCTTTTGGTCAAATGGTAAACTGTGAAGACAACCAGGGACTAACTCTGCATTTTTGCTTTTGAGACAGTCTCATGAAGCCTAGGCTGGACCCAGCTATATGGGCAGAGGCAAGAGGGAGCTGGAGGAGTTTGGCTATGAATTGTATTTTAGTTACTGTCTCATTACTGTGACAAAATACATGATCAAATCAATTTAAAGAGGAAGGGTTTATTTTGGCTCATGGTTCAAGGGCGCAGTTCATTATGATGGGGAAGGCATGGTGGCAGGAGTGTGAGGCAGCTCATCAAGCTGAGTCCCTAGTGAGGAGACGGGCAGAGGTAAACACTGGTGCTCAGTTGGCTTTGTCCTTTCTGGGCAGTCTGGGACTCCAGACCCTAGAACAGTGTCACCCACGTTCAAGGTGGGTTCCCACATCAATTAACCTAATGTAGAAACTCCCTCGCAGGCATGCCGAGAGGCTTGTCTCTTTGGAGATTCTAGATCTTGTTGACAGTATTAATCATCACAGAATGTCCCTTCCAGGCATGTGTGTTGAAAGATCTGGTCTCTAGCTGGTAGTGCTATTGGGAGATGTTTGGATCTTGAATCTAACCAGTGGATTCAAACTTTGATGTTATTACTGGTGTGGACGTTAACTAAACTTGGCAAAAAAAAAAAAAGTCATTCTTAAGGGCAATATCCTGACTTTTTTGTTTTTTCATGTGTGTGCATGTATGTGGAAGCCAGAGCACAACTTAGGTGTTGTTTTCCAGGAGCTGTCCACTTTGTTTTTTGAGACAGCATCTCATTAACTTGGGGCTTGCTGAGCAGGCTGGGCTGGCTGGCCAATGAGCCCCGGGGTTCTGCCTGTCTGTGCCTCCTTAGTGCTGGGATTACAAGCATGTACCACCAGGCCTGACTTTTTTACATGGATTCTAGGAATCAAAGTCAGGTCCTCATGTTTGCTGACAAGCACTTTACTGACCGAGCCATCTCCCCAGTCTGGAACACTGGTTCCACAGTCTGGAAATAGCATGTGTGATTTCTTTTCACAGTCGGTTGGCCAGCACTAATCATACCACCCTAATGAAGTTGCAAAAGATGTTGGGAAATGAAGAACGCAGAGGGGTTGGTGAGAATGAGCTGCTGTTGGTTCTTGAAGCAGAGCTGCCCTATGTGCAGACAAGACAGGCAGAAATAGCATGGGCTGAATTGGCCTGGGGCGTTGTTGGGAAAGCTGTGTCAAGCCTGTTACTTCTCTGTCTGTGGTTCCACCTCTGTGGATCCAACCAACCGCACGCTGGAACTTGGCTGACAAACATTCTGGCTGAACTTGTACAGCTTTTCATGTTCATGTATCATTATTTCCTAGAGAATGGAGCGCAGCAGGGGCTGAGAAGGGTGAGATGGTAAAGTGCTCCATATGCTAAGTTTGGGTCTCCAGAACCCACATAAAATCTGGGCATGGTGGCATGTGTTTGTAATTCCAGTATTGGGGAGCTAGAAATAGGAGGATCCCTAAGGCTCCCTGGCCAGCCTTCTAGCTGAATCTGCCCTCTCTAGATTCAGAGACGGTTTTAAGAAATGAGGTGGAGAGCAATTGAGGAAGACACCCAGTGTCAACCTCTGTCCTCCACCCATGTGCCCCTTACACAATAAATGCATATATAAATAAAAAGAATGTTGTAGAACACTAGTACAGAATGCATTTACACTGCTTTGTAAATCATATAGCAAGGGTATAAAATATAGGGAAGAGCCACACCTGTAATCCCAGCACTTGGGAGGATGAGGCAGGAGGATTTCAATGAGTTTGAGGCCAGCCTTGACTGCATAGTTAATTCTAGGTCAGCCTGGGCTACAGAATGAAACTCTGTACATAAGAACCAAAACCAGGGCCACACTGTAGCTCAGCTGGTAGAATACTTGCCTAGCATGCATGAAGCCTTGAGTTCCATGCCCAGAACGGCAAAAAACTGGTGTGGTGCACACCTGTAATCCCAGCCCTCGGGAGGAAGAGGAGGAGGATCAGGAGTGCAAAGCCATTTGTTCTCAGTCACACAGTGTGCCCCTGGCCAGGTCAGTCTGTCTGACAGACAGACAAGTCAGAAAACAAGCACTATCGGCTCTCTGCAAATACATGCCATTTTCTAGAAGGGCCTAGGCAGATGCTGGAATCTGTGGAGGGTTCTGGGATCCACCCTGCACAAATGCTGAGGAGAGACTGGGTGTGGGCAGTGGACTCTCAGTGTCGTTCCACTGAGAAGTATTCAGTAATCGAAAAGTCCTCATTTTTGAAGAAAAAGTTGATAAGCAGTTGTAAAATATTTGAAGTTTAGCCAATGGAACCAAGTTTTGAATAAATGAACAAAATATCAAAAGTTTCTGAGGAGATGGTGCTGTGTTTGAGCACCTGCCCTGCAGGTGTCAGGGCAGGAGTTTGTATCCATAGGACCTGTAAATATCTTGGGGCTTGGTGGCCTGCCTGTAATTCTAGCCTTGGAAGGTGGAGACCAGATTCCCAGAGTGAGCTGGCCAGCAAGATGACCTATGTAGGTGAGCTCCAGATTTGAGAGATCCTTGATTCTTGAAATCAATTTTGGACCTCCACACACACCTGCACACATGAGCATTCGTATCTGCATAATGCACCTGTACCCATGCAAACATGCGTGCACATGTACAACACACACACACAAACACACACACACACAAAGGTGAAAATTGTCATTTTCTTCACAAATAAAAAAGTCAAGTCATGGACTGGAAAAAGATATTTGTATTATAAAAATTTTATATTAAGACATTTGTATTTAGCATATATAAAAGGAGGTTCCACATATCAACAAAACCTTTAAAGTCTTTTTAATGTGTATCAGTATATTCCCTACATGCATGTAAGTATACCCATGTTGTGCAAAGCTCTGCAAAGGCCAGAAAAGGGTGTTGGATCCCCTGTAACTGGAGCTATGGATGGTTGTTAGCTGCCACGTGGCTCCTCTGCAAGAGCAGCTACTGCTTTCAAACACTGAGCTATCTCTCCTGTCCTAACAACACTTTTGAATAAGAAAATAAACAAGGGATTGGAGAGATGGCTCAGTGGTTAAGAGCACTGCCTGTTCCTGCAGAAGACCTGGGTTTGAATCCCAGCACCCACATGGTAGCTAACAACCATCTGTAACTCCAGTTTCAGGGGATCCAACGACCTCTTCTGTCCTTTGTGGGTATTTCATGACGCAGGTGTACTTACATAAATGCAGACAATACACACTTACACATAAACTAAAAACAATAAAATAAAAAAGAGAAAATAAACATAAGACTTAAACAAGACTTTAATAAACAAAGATGAAAAAGCGATCAATGACCACATGATGATGTCACCAACACAGTTCCCGATTGGGTGAATACAGATTAGTGGTGTCTCCATTGGAATGGCCTGAATTAAAGGGTGGGCACTGTAGGACATTCCCTGCTGGGGCAGTGAGAACTGGCCCTACTTTGTGGCCTTCCAGTGTCCACCAAAGCTGTAAGCATGCACAGGCATCCTGCAGTGTGGGAATCTTTCTCTCTTTTTCACAAGTGTTTCTGTTTACAAAAACTCCTCAGAAAGATATTCAAAGCACGTTTATTTATAAAAACTATACCTGTAACTCAAACAGCCACCAATAGTAATATAATAACCAAGCATTGTAGTAACTTTAGCAGTTGGGAAGCTGAGGCAGGAGGATTGTGAATTTCAGGCCAGCCTGGGCCAACTAGTGAGATCCTGTCTCAAAAAAAAAAAAAAATAGTTGGATAGGAAAAGTTGATGCAGTCAGAATTAACTCCTGATACATAAAAAACATGGATACAACCTATTAAAATTTTGAATGAAAGATGGTAGGCACAATAGAGCCATAGTGGGAGACCATTTATATATTTATTTAGCAGGGTCTCCCTAGTTCCAGCCCACCTGGAATTTACTATGTGGATCAGGCTGGCCTTGATCTCAAAGAAATCCACCTTTCTCTGCTCTAGCAGACTGGGATTAAAGGCAAGTGTCGCCATGCCCAGCAAGGGAGACTTTATTTATTTGGAGTTCAAGGACAAGCAAAGCCCATCGGTGACAGTGAATTAGTTCTCTCTAACTGAGGGTATGTTTAGGAGGGGAGATCTTGTGGGGTATTACAAATGTCCATAATTCCATGTCAGGGACCAGATGTGGGCAAGTGCACATAGAGACTCTGTGGGTTGTGGGGAGGGAGCTCAGAGGCGCAGCACATGCCTAGTGAGAGCGAGTCCTGGCTTCAATCTCCAGCACCACAAATAAATAAGTGAAACTGAACCAGGCTGCAACCAAGAACTCCACTACTGGCTGTAAACTAGAGGCCATAATGAATTTTTAAGTATATTTTAAAAAGATTTATTTTATTATTTGTGTGTCTGTGTGTGTGTGTGTGTATACATGTGAATGCAGTGCTCTCAGAGGCCAGAAGAGGGTGTCAGATCCCCTGGAGCTGGAGTTATAGGCAGTTGAGCTGGGAACTGAACTCAGGTCCTCTGCAGGAATAGCCAGTGCTCTTAACTGCCTCAGCCTCCCACATGCTGAAATTACAGGTGTGAACCACCATGCCTACCTTTCTTTTTTAAAATTATTTTATTTGGGGGGCTGGAGGGATGGGTCAGTGCTTAAGAACATGGACTGTTCTTGCAGAAGACCTGGGTTCGAATCCCAACACCCACATGGCAGCTAACAACTGTCTGTAACTCCAGTTCCAGGAGATCCAACAGTCTCTTTTGTCCTCCATGGGCATTGCATGACACTGGTGTACTTACCTACATGCAGGCAGTACACTCATACACATAAAATAAAAAGAATAAGATGCTTTAAAAAAAGCTTTAAAAGTTATTTTATTTTATTATTATTTTTTATTTTATGTATATGAGTGTACTTCCTGCATGTATATAAGTGCATGTGTGTCATGCAATGCCAGCAGAGGTCAGAAGAGGGCGTTGGATCCCTGGGAGCTGGAGTAATGCACAGTTGTTAGCCATGTGTGTGCTGGGAATCGAACCTGGGTCCTCTACAAGAGCAGCCAGTGTTCCTAACCACTGAGCAATCCCTCCAGCCCCCATGCCTACCTTTGATAATTGTTTTTAATATATTTAATTAATCCTTTGAGAATTTCATAGTGCACACAATGTATTTCAATCATGTTCTCCCTCACTCTTCCCCAACTCCTCCCAGATCCATCTCTACCCTCCAATTTTGGGTCCTTTTCATTTTTTTTTTATGCTTATTTTTTAAAATTAAATTTGTTGTATTTCATATAGAATATCTGAAACGATCTGAATCATCTTTATAGCCCTGTCCCCACCAGCACCTCCCATAGCTTCCCCTCCACTGGAACCCACATACTCTGTCCTGGGTATTAAGGCCCACTCTGTCAGGTCAGTGTCCCCAGATGTTCTCTAGTGCATCTCTACCCTCTAACTTTGTGTCCTTTTGAATTTTTTTAATGATTCACTGAGTCCAATTTGTGCTGCCAAGATGCTCCTGGGTTTGGAGCCATCCACAGGGGCATGGTCCACCTACCAGGGTCCATTCCCTTAAAGAAAACTGACTCTCCACCAGAAGCCATCGACTGTCCATAGCTCCTCCTTTAGGGTTGGGGGCTCCCCTCTTCCTGCCATCCTGGAATGCTGGCTGCTTGATCTTGTGCAGATCTTGTGCAGGCAACCACAGCTGCTGTGGGTTCATAAGTGCAATGGTCCTGTCTTGTCAGAAGACATGGTTTCAATCTGGTCCTCCCAGCCTGTAGCTCTTACAGTCTCTCCATCCTCTCTTCAGAGAGGCTGCACAATTGTATCAGTTACTTTTTTGTTATCTCTGTGACTAAAATCATGAAAGAAACAACTTAAGGGAGGAGGAATTCATTCTAGTTCAGAGTCTCACGGAGCACGGTCCACTACAGCTGGGGAAAGTATGGAGCTGTGCTCAGTCTGTGGCAGCAGGCGCCAACAGCTTCTTCATATTGTGGTAGATCAGGAAGCAGAGACTAGACTGGACTGGGTGGGTAGCTTCTCTAAGGCCTGTCCCTAGCAGTCTATATCTACTAGCTAGGTCCGAATCCCAAGAGCTCCACAGCCCCCCAACACAGCTCCACAAATCAAGGACCAAGTGTTCAAACCTGTGGGGGACAGTTCACATTCAAACCATAACAATAACTAATTTAAAGTAGTAATATAAACTTTAAAAGAATCTGTTATTCCCAAGCAAGCCATTATCCAAGGCCTGACCTTGTTGAACTTCAAGGGTTGGGCATTGTCAGGCACTGTGGCCTTAGATTTAGGCAGATTGCTTAGCTCTTGTTTTTTAAATTCTATTTATTAGTGTGTGTGTGTGTGTGTGTGTGTGTGTGTGTGTGTGTGTGTGTATACATCTATACATCATGGTCAGTGTATGGAGGTCAGAGGATGTTTTAGGAATCGGTTCTCAGCTTGTACTCCATGTGGGCGTCAGGAATGGAACTCTGGTGACGGTGGCAAGCACCTTTACTCACCAACCCATCTGGTCAGCTCTAAATTCTAATTTTTTTTTGGTCTTTTTGAGACAGGGTCTTCTTGTAGCTCCTGCTGGCCTGGAACTTGGTATGTATATCAGGCTGGCCTCCAACTCACAGAGGCTCACCTGCCTCTGCTAATCCTAAATGCTAGGATTAGAGGCGTGTGCCACCACGCCCAGCAAATTTCTAATTCTTAGCAGGGCAGCAGAGTCGAGTGGTTTATATCCCTGCTCCTCAACTATTGTTTTTTTTTTGTTTTTTGAGACAGGGTCTCCCGGTAGCCCCAGATGACCTGGAACTCACTACATAGACCAGGCTGGCCTCGATCTCACAGAGATACCCTGCCCCATCTCTGTTCTGAGTGCTGGGATTAAAGGCCTGTGTCACCACACCTAGTCTGTTTCTCAACTTTTGATCTGTCTGTTCATGAGAGAGTTTTCTGGAAAGGCAGAGCATAGCGTCTGTCCAGGAACAGGGGTGTCAGGGCTTTGTGTGTGCTCTATGGAGTAGGAGATTCCTGCACAGAACCGGAACTGCCCTCCCATTGTTGGCTTCCCTTATCACCTGGCTCTGTGAAGTTCACTTTGGTTTTTCTTTTCTGTTCTCTTCTTTCTCCTCCTCCCCTCCTTCTCCTCTTCCTCTTCATCTTCCTCCCCCTCCTCCCCCTTCTCCCCTCCTCCTTCTCCTCATCCTCTCCTTTCTCCTCTCCTCCTCGTCTTCCAACCCTCTTCTTCTTCCTCCTCTTCCTCTTCCTCTCTCTCCTCCACTCTTCCTCTCCTTCCTTTACCTCCTTCCCCATCCTCCTTCTATTCCTCTTGCTATGGGTTCTCCACGGAGGTCTCCAACGCCTTTGTTCAAGCAATTCTTCTGTTTCAGCCTCCTGAGTAGCTGGTGCCCCAGGCACCCCCACACTCTGCTGCTCTTTTTATGTACCCCTGGCCTCCCAGCTCTGGGCAGGTGTGATGCAAGCCCCTCCTCTTCTACTTATCTTCAAGTGATAACTGGGTCTTTCAACTGACCTGGCCACTGGGAATGGTCACTGGGTTGGCAGTGGACCTGGCTGCAGTAGGTTTATAGCCACTACCTCACAGTGGGATGTTCATTACCCACTTCTGTTAAGGACAAACAGCTGCTATGAGGTGCTAACAATCTTAATTCCCAAAGCAGTATGAAACAACAGACAATAAAGCTGGGTTTTCCCTGGCAAGAGTCCCAGCAGTGTGTGCTTGCTCTCAGCCTGTGAGCACTGGGGACCCAAGGGGTTCGGCACCGTGTTTGTGCTGGTTGGGAAGATTAAATCCTGACAGTGAAACTGCTTTGATTTCATTCCAGGGGTGAACGGATTATGTTCTCAGAATCATGGGCTTTACAGATGCATCAGGGAGCTCTGTTTTTCTACATTCAGTAATGGTTTGCCTTCATTGTACTAAACCAGCTGCTATGGTAGGGTATTTATTTATTTATGAGATAGGAACTTACCATGTAGCCCAGGCTTTCCTGGGCCTCAGGTCCTCCAGTCTCTGCCTTGGAGTCTTGAGGTTACAGGTGTGCCACCATCCGGACTCCTCTGCTAGCTTTCTTGTTCACAGTCCTAGACCCCTGTGTGACCACTGTGCAAGTAAATGCATGCGCCTCTTCCATGGATGTTCTCAGGACTTTGACCTAAAGGATCAATTTCACTTTTTTTTTTTTTTTTTTCTTTTTTCAGTGCTGAGTATGGAACCCTTGGCCCTACACAAGCCGGGTAGGAGCTCTACGTCTGAGCCACTCCCCTAGCCCTTCACTGGAGGATTCTAGATAGGGGCTCTATCACTGACCTGCCCAGCCTCTCACTGGGGGATTCTAGGAAGGTGCTCTACCACTGAGCCATAGCCCCAAGCTGAAGATCTAAAGCCCTTTTAACTCTACATATGGAGTTCCAGGCCACAAAAACAGCCAGGTGGGGCGGTGCATACCTTTTACCCCACCACTGAGGAGGCGGAGGCAGGCAGATCTCTGAAAGATCAGCAGTTGTCCACCTTGTTTTTTGAGACCTCTCACTGCCCTGGAACTCTCTAAGTAAGCCAGACTGGCTAGCTAGTGATTCCCAGATATCAGCCTGTCATGATCTCTCCACGGCATGCTACCATGCCCAGCTATTTGTGTAGGTTCTAGGGGTTTGAACTCAAATCTTCACACTTGTATAGGAAGTACTTTAATGATTGAACTATCTCTGAGCACCCTGCAACAGAGTCTTATTTGGCCCAGACTGGCCTTGAACTCACTGTATAGTGGGAGCTAACCTTGAACTTTTGATTTTCCTGTTTCTACCTTCCGAGTGCTGAATTACAGGCATGTACCACCACGAGTGGGACTGAACCCAGGGCTTCAGCGGTGCTAGACAAGCACTCTACCAACTGAGCCACATCCCAGCCTATACCAGGGCAGTTTTTTTTTAATTTTATGTGTATGAGTGTATTGTCTGCATGCAAGTGCACCCACATCTTGCAATGCTCACTGAGGCCAGAAGAGGATCCCTTGGAACTGGAGTTTTGGACAGTTGTTAACTGCCGTGTGGGTGTTGGGGATCAAACCCAGGTCCTCTGCAACAGCAGTCAGTGCTCTTAATCACTGAGTCATCTCTCCATCCCCCTCTAGTGCAGTTTTAACTTGACGAAACTTTTTTTTTTTCGGTCTTTTTGAGACAGGGTCTCCCTGTAGCACCAGCTGACCTGGAACTCACTAGGTAGATCAGGTTGGCCTTGAACTCACAGAGATCTGCCCGCCTCTGCCTCTGCCTCTGGAGTGCTAGGATCAAGGTGTGTGCCACCACGCTTGGCTTGACTAAACTTTTTTTAAAAATTATTTATTTAATAACCATATAATTAGAAGAAGTATTTCATTACAACAGCATTGACATATTCAATAACAATTTCCAGAGCTAAGATGCATCTCTTTCAAAATTGGCTGTAAATTTTTAGGTTTACAGTTGAATTAATACAGTTATACAGTATTGTACTCCATATAAACCCTATAAGACATAAAATTAAATGAGGTTTTAAACTTCAAAAAAGATCTCCATTTCATTATTAAAATACACAGTTTCATACAGAAAAATTCATTTTTAATACAGTTGACAGTAAGATGCACATGCGTTTCTAATCTCTATATATATGATTATTACTAATCATAGTTGGTTACTTTCTGAGCTCCTTGGCACCTGAGCATGGGTATAAAGTCATCAGGTAGATTTCAATGGTAATGTGTTACACATCTATTAATTAACATGAAGCAAATTTTTATGCTTCTTCCTCAAATAAAACTCATTTTTTAATTGTTTTGTGTATTTCATACAGAACATCCCAAACAAGCTTATTCATCTATATACCCGCATCCCAAACAACACCTCCCATAGCCATCCCCAGCCTGCAACTGGAGCCCATATACTCTGTCCTCTTTGTTACTGTCCACTCTCTGGAGGTCTTTGTTTTAGGAGGGTCAGCTGTTCCTCATCCAGCGGTAATCAGTTGTCACTATGCCTTTGGATAAGATTGGGGTCTGCTGTTCATTTTCCCAGTTCTGTGCTGGGTTACTATCTGGGAATCCCTTTGGACACCCTGCCAACAACTTAGAAGGAGGTATCACCTGTCTGGAATTGTTGCTTGTTATGTAGCCTTTACCTATGCATATGGACTCTTATGAAATTATATTGGCCCTATAATCTTTGGTTATACTTTCCTCTTGGGTGTTTAAGGCCATACAGTTGGTCCAGATAAACAGATTTATTTTTACTCTTAAGGTAGTTTGAGGATTTGTTCCTCAGGGGTCACACGGGCTTGGGAGGAGCCCCTGGCTCCTTTCTTTAACCAGTTCCACCATGGTTGGCTTCGCTTCGAAGCATGGAGGAAATGATACTCTGTGTTGACCCTCCACTTTATAGACTGGATAGGAGTTTTGCTATCATATATATATGTGTACTATGTGCATGTAATGCCCTAGAGGCCAGAAGAGAACCATAAATCCCCTAGCACTAGAGTTACATTTTGTTGTTAACCACTATGTGAATACTGGGAACTCAATCTGGGTCTTCTGCAAGAGCAGCCTGTGCTCTTAACCACTGTGCAATCTCTCCAGTCCATCTCATATTTTTATAAGGCTATTATTTATTTATCCACCTATTTTTTGTGACAGTTTCTCACTATGTAGACCTCAATATGTAGTTCTCAAAAGCTATCATGGAAATCACTACATAGACCAAGCTGGCCTCAAACTTAAATGAGCTGCCTGCCTCTGCCTTCTGAGTGGCAAAAGCCGCCGTGCATGAATCAAATGCTGCTTTTTGATTTTGAGTTATTTGAGTTTCTTGTGTATCTCTGGATATTAGTTAGTTCTTTATCTGTTAAATAGTCGGCAAGCATTTTCTCTTAGTCTGTAGGTTGTCTCTTTAGTCTTTGTTTTCTTTTCTGTGCAGAAGATTCTTAATTGTTTTTTATAATCCCATATGTATTTTTGACTTTGTTGCTAATAATTTGCAATTTTTATCCAACAATACCCTTGCATATTCCAGGGTGTTGAAGTGTTTTCTGTTTTCTTCCAATAATTCCATAGTTTAGGGTGTCATATTT
>NW_008357641.1:1302903-1311455 GCF_000622305.1 Nannospalax galili
AGCAGTATTGGTTCCCCAGGTGTCTGAGGCCCCAAGACAAGGAATGGGACAGGACCCAAACTCAGAGGAGAGAAAGGCAGGGGAGATGGGAGGGTGAATGAGGCTGGGGAGTCAAGGTGCAGAGGGCGCGATGGACTTACCCCGGAGAGAGGCCTTCAGTGGGTCTTTCAGGCCTAGGGAAGCAGCGACAGAACTTTTTATAGCCTTGATGAGATTATGTTCAAGACACTGAAGTCTAGAACTTATTTATTTACTTAACTTTGATTTTTGGAGACAGAGAATCACTGTGTAGACAAGGCTGACCTCTAACTCACAGAGATCCACCAGCCTCTGCCTCTCAAGTGCTGGGAATAAAAGTGTGCATCACTGTGCCTAGCTCCATCCAATTTTTTTTGGACAGATAAAACCAGAGAAGGAGAACCCATAGATAAGCAAGGCCATTGTGTACTGCATACCCTTCGCCATGTATTAACACCAGCACCTGCAAGTTCCTTTAAGCTATGAACTCTAAAATTTGTCTCCAGCCCAATTAGGAGAAAACTGGATCCCACCTGCTACCACTTCATAATGCAAAAACAGCTAGGTGCTAAAAATGCAAGGTTGTCCTAAAAGCATCAGAAAAGCTGGGGGATTGTGGGTGCATCTGTCTGGCAATAAGAACACAGACAGTTCCTGTTCTGCTCAGTGCATATATGACTTATGCATACATGACTTAAAGCCTATTTATTGAACAATTACAGGCCGAAAATGCTGCCAACGCAAATGAGTGTTATTAAACACTTGAGCTTGCCAAACAGCCCACGGCAGATTAAACTGACAAAACCAAGCTGAACCCACAGTAATTTATTATGAGCTAAGCAGGAAGCAGAATGTGGGAAGTCCTGCCTATGTCAAGATGACATGAAGACAGGAGGGCCCTCCAGGACTTTCTGAAACCTTCTCCTGTCAGGAGCACCCATGAGCACCACAGTGGGGTTCTGTCTGCCAGTTAGGCATCCGAGTGGGACACCAAAATAGAGCACCTGTTAAAGACAATCAACTTTCATTTTCTTATTCTGAGACAGGGTCTCCCTGTGGCCCAGGCTGGTCTAGAACTCACTATGTAAAACAGGCTGACCTCGTTCTCACACAGATCCTTCTGCCTCTACCTCTAGAGTGCTGAGGACATCATGCCTGGCTCACTTTTACATTTTTGACTTTTTTTTTTTGGTCTTTCTGAGACAGGGTCTCCCTGTAGCCCCAGCTCTCCTGGAACTCACTATGTAGACCAGGCTGGCCTTGAACTCACAAAGATCTGCCTGCCTCTGCCTCCCAAGTGCTGGGATTAAAGGCATGTGCCACCAAGCCCAGCCTTGATGTATTATTTTTATCTTAGTGTATGTTTGTGAATGTGTGTGTGTGTGTGAGAGAGAGAGAGAGAGAGAGAGAGAGAGAGAGAGAGCCATGGCATATGTGGGGCTGTTTCATTGTTTCTGCTGCTGTGCTGCAGACCTGAGCTTCCAGGCCATTCTCCTGCCTGCCTCCTATCTCAGCATGGGGTGCTACATTAGCAGATGCATGCTTGATGTATTATTTTTATCTTAGTGTGTGTTTGTGAATGTGTGTGTGTGTGTGTGTGTGTGTGTGTGTGAGAGAGAGGAGAGAGAGAGAGAGAGAGAGAGAGAGAGAGAGAGCGAGCCATGGCATATGTGGGGCTGTTTCATTGTTTCTGCTGCTGTGCTGCAAACCTGAGCTTACAGGCCATTCTCCTGCCTGCCTCCTATCTCAGCATGGGGTGCTACATTAGCAGATGCATGCCACCACACCCATCTTCTTAGTGGATTCCAGGATGGAACTCTGGTCATCAGGCTTGCAAAGCAAGCACTTCTACCCACTGAGCTACCTCCCTAGTCTGTCATTTTTAATTGATGAACGTTTTATTTTAGTAATCTTAAATGATTCAGCTGTGATTTGAATGTGTACCCCCCAAAGTCAGAGCTTTAATACCCAGTACAGTAGCATTGGCAGGTGGGGCCTAATGATAGGGTCATGGGGGCATCATTCTTATGAATAGATTAATGTGAACTCTGAGTCTGTCTCTCTCTTTCTCTCTTTCTCTCTCTCTGAAGTTTCACAGGTTCAAAGTTGTGTTCTTTTCCTGTTCCTGTAACAAAATACCAGATGAAAAGCAACTTAAAGGGAGGAAAGGTTTATTTTGGCTTAAAATCCATGAGGGAGAAATCATGGTGGCAGGAGCAGGAAGCAGCTGGTCACATTGTATCTGCAGTTAGGAGGCAGATGAACAGGAAGTTGGGCCCCAGTTACAAAATCTCAAGGCCACATACCTCCAGTGACCCACTTCCTCCATGGAGGTTCTGCCTCCTAAAGGTTCCACAACCTTCTGGGACAGTGGCATCAGCTGGGGAGGCAGTGTTCAAACAAATGTATGAAACCATGGGGGACATTTCTCATTCAAACAACAGAACTCAACCCTCAGCATGGGACCTTTTGGTGTGGTGAGATGCCATAGGGCACAGGCCATGCTGTCCCAGGAAGGAGCCCATGCAGTTTGTGGGGGGCCCTGGCTGGCTCCAGCTTGACTGTTGTGAGAACGCATGTCCACCCTTCCTGTTGCCCTGATGTTCTGTTGGCCACACAGATCTCTTGTCATCTGCCATGATGTGACACTTTGGGGCTTTCTAAAGTTCTGGAACCTTTTGGAGGTGGAACCTTGCTGGAGGAAGTACACAACTGGGAATAGGCTTTTATAACCTGGCCCTACTTCCTGTTCTTGCTTTCTCTATTTCCTGTGTGTCAATGAAATGGGATGGTTGGCCTCCCCTCCCTGTCCCACCCGCCCTACCTGCCCAGCTATGATTCAGTACCCCTCTGGAACTGAGCCAGAATAAACCCTTCTCCCCTAAACTGCTCCCCCCACCCCAGGATTTCTATCACAGCCACAGAACAGGAACTAACATATCTGTGTGCAGGAAACCCTGGGTTCCCTCTCTAGCACTGAAGAAGTCAGATGTGCAGGGCATGCCTGTCAGTGTAGAGGTGGAGGCAGCTCAGCTCAAGGCTGGCCTGATGCCACAAGATCCAGTCTCAAGAAAACAACAACATCAAAAAAAAAACAAAACAAAACAAAACAAAAAACCCCCCAAAAAAACCAACCCTGAAGGGGGATTCAGACTTCTTCAGATCCTGGAGACCAAACTGAAAATCTTTAACCTAAACATGTTGCCAGCTGCACTTTGGCTGAGGCCCTTTGCCCACTCCATTTTCTCCAGCTGGATGAAGGCAGCATGCAGCAATGGGCTCCCTCCTTGTGCTCTGTTTCATTTCCCTGATGAGCACTGATGTAGAACATCTTTTCCTATACCTGTGGCACTTGCATCTTCTTCGGAGACATGTCTATTCCAGTCGTTTACACTGTGTGTGTGTGTGTGTGTGTGTGTGTGTGTGTGTGTATGTATGTGTGTGCTGTGCTATGAAAGTATCAAATGCTGAAAGCAGGGAATATTGTTGAAAGCAACCAATTATCCCGTTTGTGCTGGAAACAGCAGGTGGGATTAGAGTGATAACAGCTGTTTCTGGTTGTGTGTGCTGTTCTGGTCAGTAGGGGTCAGAGGGGACATAATCTGATAAGACAGGCTCTTCTTTTCCCATGTGATGCTGGGTCCTTTGGTTCCAGAGGACAGCTCTGAGAAAATTCTGGAGGAACAAGTTCTCAGAACAGATCTGGCCCACTTGGTTTTAATGGATGCTAAGAGTCAGGCCACTTTTAAGGTTCAGGTGTCACTGTAATGTTGCATCTTTCTACCACACTGTGAGGAGTCTCTCTACCCACTCCTACTGTCAGACCTTCCCCATCATGAAGGAAAATAACCTTTTCCTCCCTGCACTGCTTCCAAGGTGGGGTGGTGGTCACAGGAGCAGGAGTGACTCCTGTCTGTGGCAGCTGCAGCCTGAGGTGGCTTGTTCCCCAGAACCAAAGCTATGACTCATAAATGCCACATCCGTGATCTTATGTTGGACCATCCCCCACCCCAATCCAAGGGTCCACAGTCTCTCCAAACAGCAACATCAGCTGGGCACCAAGTATTCAAACGCATGAGCCAATGGGGTGGGGGGCACTGCACATTCTAACTGTAACATTCCCTAAGTTGGTTCTGTCTTGTGTTTGGTTGTAGTAATACAACAGTAACCAGCCAGGCATGGAGATGCACACTTTTATTTCCAGCACTTGGGAGGAAGAGGCAGACAGATCTCTGTAAATTGGAAGCCAGCCTGGTCTAGACCAGCCAGGGCTACATCATGAGATCCTGTCTCAAAATAAAACAAAAACAAAAATAAAATAATAAAATTTTGTCCTAGAAGGGATTTATTGCTTTGTCCCTGGAAAGGATTAAGGTGTTTTTTGTGGCATGGACACACCTGGTCACTCTGCTTACCCGAGTGTCTCTGTCTCACACACCACGACATAATCTTTTGGGTCCTTACAGAACCAGGCTGTAACCATGTCCTTGAACCTCCAGAACTGTGGGCTCCATTACTTTTCTTTTCCCTTCCTTCCCTTCTTTCCTTCCTTCCTTTCTTTGGTCTTTTTGAGGCAGGGTCTCCCTGTATGTAGCCCCAGCTGGCCTGGAACTCACTATGGAGACAAGTAGACAAAGCTGGCCTTGAACTCAGAGTGATCCCCCTGCCTCTGCCTCCCTAGTGCTGGGATTAAAGATGTGAGCCACTATGCCCGGCTGACTTCCCTTTATAGAGTGACTCAGTCTTAAGTATTTCATTACGGTAGCAGAAAATAGACAATTACATCAAGTAATATAGAGTAAAGGAAAGCCAGAAATTTTAAAAAAGAAATTTGGCTTCATAAGAAAGACAGAGAGAGAGAGAGAGAGAGAGAGAGAGAGAGAGAGAGACTGGGGCAGTGTGATCAGAGATAGAGACAGACATATGAGAGAGAGGGGGGCTGGGACAGTGTGATGAGAGACAGGAGAGAGAGAGAGAGAGAGAGAGAGAGAGAGAGAGAGAGAAAATATACAACCTAGGCTGCTTATCCTTGAGTTTTGGAGCCTGGGTCAGTGGGTCAGGCTAGGTGATGCCACCAGGAGTGCAGGAGTGATGCTTCCTTGGGTACGGTCACTATCTGATGGAGGCTCAGCTGGGATGTTAGGGAGTTAGGAAGGCTTCTTCTTGGGACCCTGTGTGTTCCAAGCTGACCCTGAAACTCTTGATCCTCCTGCCTCAACCTTCCCATGCTAGAATTACAGGTCATCATCACAAAGATTTCATTTTTTATCTATTATCTTTTAAAATATTTTGCTTTTTATCTTTGTGTATGTGTCTCTTTGTGCGTATATGCTATGTATGTGCAGTGCCTGTGGGGACCAGAGAGGGTATTGAATTCTTTAGATCTAGAGTTACAGATGATTGTGAGCGGCCCAACAGGGGTGCTGGGAACCAAACTCGGGTCCTCTGGAATTGCAGCAAGTGCTCTTAACCAGAGTCACTGCTTCAGCCCCTACAAAGAACCGTTTTGACACCTCCCTTCCTTTCCTTGGTTTGTCAATCTCAGGAAAGCCCTGGGATTTCTCCCCTTGTTGATCACAAATCTAGAATTGCAAGTGACCTGATGGCCTGAGGAGCCCACCTGAAAGTAGCCCGCTCCCTGGGGGAGAAAGCTGGGACCTGTGCAGTGAACCCCCAGTGCTTCCACATTCATGTTGCTTCAGTGGCTGTTTAGTTTCCCAGGAGGGGGTGGGCAGAGGGTGGATGAAAGGAAAGAACACGAAACCACACCCTTTCTACTAATCTCCACACTACCGACTGTGGTGAGAACAGGCACCCTAGGGAGTCAGGCTCTCTTCCACTTCTCTGGGGAAGGAGCCCAGGGCCTCCCCGACACAGGCTGCCCAGAGGCTCTACCTACCACCTCACTGGGGTATTCTAGGCAGGAGCTCTATCACTGAGCCATGCCTCCAGCCCCTCACTGAAGGTTCATTCTTTTTGTTTGTCTTGAGACAGTCTCCCTGGTTTTGAACTGGCTCAGCAAACTTCCCTAAGTTACTCCATTTTGTCCAGAGCCATTTCAGCAGCAACTTTGCTCCACACCGAAAGGAAAAGGGGGGCAACCTTGGGCCTTGGAAAATTGCCCTCGCCATGAATCATGGAATGTGCTAATTCCAGATATTATATTTTTACTAACCAGCTTGTTTTCGCTTCTGTAACCTGCTTGCTGTCTTGGGTCGCCCTGACACAGGGCATAAGACCACCCTTGTTATCCTGTTATTGTATGACCACCTAGAAGTTATTTACCTTGACTGTCTTATTTTACTTGTTATGGCTAAAGCAGTTGGCTAGTTTTTAATGTCACAAAGTTGAGTGCCAAGTTATATGACTGTATCACTTGTCTGTACAATGATTGGTTGTTAATTAATAGAATCAAAATACTGCTATATTGTACAAACCTGATTGGTTCACAAATGTCCTGTTTTAATAATAATTCTGCAATCCTATAAAAACTCTGACTTAATCATCAGGGGGGCTTCTACTCCCGAGATAGACAGCCCGGCCGGTCGAAAATTAAAATTTACCTTGCTGCTTTTCTTAAAGTGGTGTTGGTGATTTTTTTACGAACTCTGTCCTATAACAGTTTGTTCTCTAAAAATTTATTATTTATTTTTCATGTGTATGAGTGTTTTGCCTCCATGTATGTAAGTACACCCGTGCATACAATGCCTGAGAAGACCAGAAGAGGCTATTGGATTGCCCTGGAACTGAAGTTATGGATGATTGTGAGCCGCTGTATGGGTGCTGATCTTGGGTCCTCTGCAAGAGCAGCCACTAAGCCATCTCTCCAGCCCTGAGGATTTTTTTTTTTTTTTGGTCTTTTTGAGACAGGGTTTCTGTGCTGGATAGTGTTAGTGTCTACTTGACTCACCTGGGTTGAGGGAGCCTCTAATTAGGGAATTGCCTTCATTGGACTGGCCTGTGGCCATGTCCATGGGGGACCTTCTTGATTGTTGAGTGATGTGGGAGGGCCCAACCCACTGTGGGTGGTTCCATCCCTGGGCAGGTGGCCCTGTGATGCATAAGAAAACAGGCTGAGCAGGGGCCAGGGAGCAAGCCAGTAAGCAGCATTCCTCCATGGCCTGTGCTCCAGCTCCTGCCTCCAGGTTCCTGCCCTGAGTTCCTACCTTGGGCTCCTGGATGAACTGTGACCTAGGAGATGTAAGATAAATAAACCCTTTCCTCCCCAAGTTGGTAGTGGTCAGAGTGTTTACAAACTAAGACAGTCTCCCAGCATCTCTAGTTGGCTTCCAACTTGCTATGTAGATAAGGCTGGCCTCCATCTCACAAAGATTTGCCAGCCTCTGCCTCTTGAGTGCTGGGATACTGGGATTAAAGGTGTCTGCCACCATGCCTGGCCCCAGGATTCTTTTTTTTAAAAAAATTATTTCTAATTTTGTGTATATATGTGTATCTGTGAATGCAGGTGTCCATTGAGACCAGAGGCATAAGATCCCACTGGAGCTGAGTTATAGGCAGTTGTGAGCCACCTGATGTGGTTACTAGGAACAGGACTCAGGTCTTCTGAACCACTGAGCTACATCCTCAACCCCTCACTGGGGGATTTTAGGCAAGTGCTCTACCACTGAGCCATTTCCCCACAGTCCTTCACTGCAGAACTCTAGACAGATGCTCTACCTCTGAGCCATTTCCCCACAGTCCTTCACTGCAGAACTCTAGACAGATGCTCTACCTCTGAGCCATTTCCCCATAGTCCTTCACTGTAGAACTCTAGACAGATGCTCTACCTCTGAGCCACACCCCCAGCCTCTCACTGGGGAATTCACACAATCCCCCGCCTCAGCCTCTCAGGTCAGAACTCTAGACAGATGCTCTACCACTGAGCCATTTCCCCATAGTCCTTCACTGCAGAACTCTAGACAGATGCTCTACCTCTGAGCCATTTCTCCATAGTCCTTCACTGTAGAACTCTAGACAGATGCTCTACCTCTGAGCCACACCCCCAGCCTCTCACTGGGGAATTCACACAATCCCCCGCCTCAGCCTCTCAGGTGCTGAGATTTTGGTAATGTGCTACTGCACCTGCCAGACATTGATATTAAGTGCTGGTTTGACAACTAGTGGAGTCAGGGAGGCCTAGTTCTGATGGGCAGGGAAAAGCACCCCCAACATTCTTGTCAGAAACAGTGGCTCAGCTCTCAGGTCCTACCTGCACTTTGTGTTAAGGAAGCTCCCAGGCCACTCCTCTGTGGGAACAGGGCCCCTCACCCTCTGATTTCTCAGAGTCACCCCCACTGAAGGCCCTGGTCACTCAGCTGCTTCCGAGTCAGCCCTCCATGGTTCTCATAGTCTCCTCTGCCTGGCTCTGAGTATATGCACCTAGTAAGCCATCGTTAACCATTAACTTCTGCCTGTAACCCGATGGTGGAAGTCTCTTTTGACCATATGGTGAAGGTTGAGAGTGGAGGCAAATAGTGCTTTTTTTCCCCCTTTCTTCCTCCTCCTCCTCCTCCTCCTCCTCCTCCTCCTCCTCC
>NW_008357641.1:1311828-1315945 GCF_000622305.1 Nannospalax galili
CTGTCTTTTTGAGACAAGGTCTCTCCTTGTAGCCTCAGCTGGCCTGGAACTTGCTATGGAGACCAGGCTGACCTCACTCTCACAGAGATCACCTGTTTCTGCTTCCCGGGTGCTGGGACTAAAGGCGTGTGCCACCATGCCAGCTTCTTCTTTTTTTTTTTTTTTAAAAAAAAAGAAAATTTATGTGTGTGTGTGTGTGTGCTTGTGTATGCCGTGTGTGTGGGTGCCTATGGAGACCAGAAGAGAGGGTTGTATGCTCTGAAGCTGGAATTGGCAGGGGACCTGACATGGGTGCTAGGAAAACTCTGGTTCCAGGGGATCCAACACCCTCTTCTGGCCCTGTGGGCACTGCATGAATGTGGTTGACTTACACACATGTTGGTAAAACACTCATACACATAAAATAAATAAATTCAATTTTGTTAAAAAATGAAACTTTGTGTGCGTGTGTGTGAGTGACAGCGCACCAGTGTGTTCATGTGCATGGAGGCCAGAGGTCAACCTTGACTGTCATTCCACTTTGTCTGTTGACGCAGGGTCTCTCACTGGCCTGGAGTTTACTAACTAGACGTTAGCTGGACAGGGAGCCCCAGGTATCCTCCCGTCTCCACTTCCCCAGTGCGGATTACAATTGTGTGCCACAATGCCTGGCTTTTCCATCGGTTCTGGAGCTGGAACTTCAGGTGTGGACAGCACCCAGTTTACCCACCAAGCCATCTCCCTACCCCAGTTGTATCTGTTTTCTTTTTTAAAACCTTGTTTATTTTTTGTTTTTGAAAAAGGGGTTTGTCACCATTCCAAATGTAGAAAAATAGAAAATAATCCCCCAACTCAATCCCCTCACCCTCACATTCTTCCCAACGTGAATAATTCTCCCTCAAACCATGACTGTAAACTTGTCCTGATTGTCCATAAACAGCGCAGCTAAGAAACAGTTTAGAGAGAATTTAACAGTATTCAGATTCTATCAGTTGTGTCTCCTCCAGTGGTTCTCTGATGGTGGGTGTAACAGTCCTTTCACAACGTGCTATGTTTGGCTGTTGCTTTACAGGTTTTCTGGGTCTTCTTTTTTTTAGGTTTCTTTTAGGTCTTTTTAGGTTTCTCTTCTTGAATTGTGCCGGCCAGGAGTGGGGGTGGGGACTTACAGCTTTTTGCTGTAAACAGGTAATAAAATCACTTACTTCACAGCCACCTTCACACTTCTTTGGACTTCTAGTTTGGCAAGAAGTAGACTTCCTATGGAGAAGGCACATGGTTGGCTGTGACATCCATCTTGGCTATGGTAATACTTGGGTCCTTGCTGAGATTTTCTCCCAGTTCTTTATATGTGGACTCCTGATTCTTTTTTTTTTTTTAATATTAAAAAGTAGTTTTTAATCCATATAAGAATAATACTGTGCAATAAAATCATTAAGTATATATGTCATTAAAGTAGAAACATAATATTCTGGGGAAAGGAAAGGGACCAGCAGGAGGGTAAAGGGGAGAGAGGGGGTGAATATAATCAGTGTAGATAATACACCTGTTATGTAAATGTCCTTATGAAACCTATCCCTGTGTACCATGAATATATGCCAATAAAAATAACGTGCAGAGAAAAGATGAGAGACCATTGTTATACAGACAAGTAAATGTGCTTTAACCACAACCAATCTTCAGTTTATGTTACTTCTTGACAAAGAAGATCCAAAGAGACAGTCCTATGAGCTAAAAAAGCCATCAAGGGACTCTGAAATGATTCATTTTTGCATGGTAACTTCTGAGCAGTCCCACTGTGCCATACTGGAGTGGTTGTGCTATACTGGGGTGGTTGTTTATCTTGCCTTCATGCCTCTTGTTCTGGCTGAATCAATGAAGTCAGCTAGAGAGTTCTCAGGGGAAGGGCACCCAGGCGTGAAGACGTCTTTTTTTTTTTTTTTTTTTTTTGAGAAACGGTCTCCCTGTAACCTCAGCTGACTTGGAACTCACTTTGTAGACTAGGCTGGCCTGGATCTCACAGAGATCCACCTGCCTCTGCCTCCAGAGTGCTGGGATAAAAGGGGTGCACCACCACGCCTGGTGGGCTCCTGATTCTTACAGTGACCACACCATAGGGTGTAAAATTCAATCTTTTCCTTTGTCATTCACTAATTCATCAAAACTTTCTGCTAGCACCCCCTTCAGCATTCTTTTGATAGCCCACGTCATAGTCAGCAATAAGCAAGTCTCTGCCTTCATCAAATCTTCATTGTCTTCTGTGATATGAGAGCAGATACCCAGAATGTGCTGTGGAGTCAACTTCTAATCTTGCCACTAGTCATTTTCTGTTCAATATGTTCCACAGTTTTGTCTTCAAACTTGTTACTAGGATGTGAAGGGTGAGATACAGTGATCTTTCTCCATTATCACTGCACTCCTTCACCAGAGACTCAACACTGGTGTGTGTAAACCAGTATTCACCTGTCAAGTTGCTGCTTTTGGGAACTCCGAGTGTGTGTCACTGAATAAATCCCTGAGAAAACCTGCCACAGATGCATCTTTATCACTAATGAAATTCTTAACTTCTTCCTCAGACCTGAGAGGAACTAATGTTCCTCCTGTCTCAAAGTTGTCAACTATAATTCCAGCATGTTAGCGGGGTGTGGTGGCACATGCCTTTAATCTCAGCACTTGGGAGGCAGAGGCAGGTGGATCTCTGTGAGTTCAAGGCCAGCCTGGTCTACACAGTGAGTTCCAGGACAGCTGGGGCTACAGGGAGACCCTGTCTCAAAAAGACCAAAATAACAATATAATAAAAATAAAAATAAAAAAAATAATAATAATAAATAATTCCAGTATGTTGAGGGCAGTGGAGAGGTGGGGGAAGGGAGCACCAGCACCATGCTCCAGGTTCGGGGCAGTGAAGCATGGCAGGGGTAGCCCTTTTTTTTTAAGACAAGGTCTTCCTGAAGCCTGAGGTCAGGCTGGCCTCCAACTCACAGAGATCCACCTGCCTCTGCCTCTACAGTGCAGGGATTAAAGGTGTATGCCACTATACCCAGCTTTGTTTTTGAGGCAGGTTCTTGCTATGTAGCCCAGGCTGGCCTGGAATTCTCTATCCCCTGCCTCAGGCTTCTGAGTGCTAGGACTGGTACAACTGAAGGCCTTTTTCTTCCTCCCTCCCTCCCTCCCTTTCTTCATTCCTTCCTTTTTCAGACAGGGTCTCATGTAGCTCAGGCTGGCCTCAAACTCACTATGTAGCCAAGGATGACCTTGAGCTCCTTATCTTCCTGCCTCCACCTCCTGAGTGACCATTTGTGTTTGCCACCATGTGTATTTTATGCAGTGCTGGGGAGGGAGCAAGGGTCTTCCTGAGTATTACTTAACCAGCTAAGCTGAGTCCCACCCTGTCTGTCTATGAGCAACCAGCTTCTAGGAGTCATGCACGCTCTTGCCACTGTGATGAGTGTGCTCTGCTTGGGTTGGTTATTGCTGGCCAGACTAGAAGTTTGACCTGCACAGGGCTGCAGTTGGCCTGTGATGGAATTCTGGGCATGGAACACAAGAGATGTAGCAACTGTGGTTTCCACTCAGAACCTCTGGCCTTGAGAGACCTGAGTGACTCCATCTTGGATAAAACCTCCATGGGACTAACCCAGCCCTGAACCCTGTTCCAGGAAAAACCACAAAAAAAGTATACTTGGAACAGATAGAGAACAACTCCCCCACCAACAGTCAATTAATGAGGGACAGGAAAGTACTAAAAGTCCAGATGTCTCCTCAGAGTTCCTGAAGCAGCAGTTCATGGTTTGGCACTGGGCTGCAACCAATCAGATGCTTGCCAGGCTGGAGACCCCCTGCTTGCTGAACTTGCTGAAATAAACCTATAAAAACCTCTGTCTCCCAAACCAAGGGGTCTCACATCTGAGATCCGCTGGGTCAGTGACAGAGTGGGCCCAAGCTTAAGCTTGTAACAATAAAAAACCTGTGTGTGTTTGTATCGGTCGGCTCCTTGGTGGTCTTTGGGGTCTCGCGAACTGGGCACAACATGACCACTACCAAGTTGGGAAGGAAAGGGTTTATTTAGCTTATATCTCCCTGGTCACAGTTCATCAGGGAGCCCAAGGTAGGAACTCAGGGCAGGAACCCAGAGGCAGGG
>NW_008357641.1:1316068-1375968 GCF_000622305.1 Nannospalax galili
GTCTAACTTGAATCCCCAAATGTTCTCCAGTGTGGGTCCATCCACTGGAGCTTGCACGGAACTTGTTCATGCTGTCATCATTGCTGTGAGTTCATGTGAGTAACTGACCAGCTGTCTGGAGAACTCTGCTCCCCCATGGCCATCCACCACCTCTGGCTCTTACAATCTTTCCACCTCCTCCTCTGCCGTGATCCCTGAGCCCTGAGCTCCAGACGCCTGACAGAGGCATCCCACCCAGAGATAAGTGCTCTGCGGCCCCTTCTTCCCTGCACATTAGAAAAGCCGTACGTTTCTGTGTCAATCACCATCTGCTGCATGAGGGAACTTTTCCCGGGAACGTTAAAAGATACTTTACTCTTCAACAGTGGGGTGAGCATTTGATCCAGCACAATCCATTCTGATCATCCCTCTTGGGACTGGGAGTCAATATTATTATGAGGATACCACAGTTACATCTCACAGAAGGGGACTGCAGCTCCAGCCCACAGGAGGGGAACCACTGCTCCAGCCCACAGGAGGGGAAACACAGCTCTAGTTCTCTTTCTTTCCTTAAGTTCTCAAGCTCTCAGTTTTTTTCTGCATGTATATAAGTACACTCATGTCCTGCAGTGCCCACGGAGGTCAGAAGAGGACATTGGATCCCCTGGAACAAAGCTACTTTACTTGACTGGCTAAAATTTTGCTCCTCTGTTTAAAATCCCCCAGACACAATCCTCAGGATAGAGGGGACGGGCCCCAAATGGCAGGCACCTGGGCTCCGCTCCTGCCCACTGCACAGATCCCCACTCATTTCTTGGTTGCTGAATGGCGCCACGTGCACCAGTGCACTCCAGACCCTTGGGGTCGGTCCCACCAGACGGGAGGCCGTGGAGAAGCTCATGAAGGCCTTCAAGTCTCTCAAGTCATTTCAGCAGCAGCAGCAACCACCATGGCAGCCATTATTATCCAGATGGTTGTCAACTTGTGGGATTTTTGAGGAACAATGTTATAAATGCACAGGGGCACAGTCCTCTTCAAGACTCTCTTCTGATAACCTTTCGTCTTTGGTAACATAGGCTTCTGCAATCATCCGAAGCCTGTAGGGAAGGATGGCTGTCGGTGGTGGGTCATCGAGGCCCACCCGGGCACAGATGTTCAGAAGGCTGTCAGTGGTGGGTCATCGAGGCCCACCCGGGCACAGGTGTTCAGAGTTTCCTTATGACCTCCTTCCACACGCTTCAACTTGGCCATGATCAGATTGTATTCCCTAGGTCCACAGCAACAGTCAAATGCTTGCACATCTTGGTCAGCTGGGGCCTTGGGGACTGGCTCCCTGCCACAGGGGCTTCTCCAAGTGCTGCTCTAGCTTTGACTCCCGGAGAAATTCAGCCATGCCATCTCATTGGCAATGAGCTTGGTTGACAGATGCTTGAAGAACTCGGGGGTCGCTCCCGCTAGCATTCGGAGAGACAGCACTCAATCTCCCTCTCCAGCCTTCCTGCTTGCCATGGTGGCCTTGTCAGGGCAGCCAGGTGCAGAGCCCTGCCCTTTGTCTCCCTGTAGCTCCAGGTAGCTTGGAACTTGCTGTGTAGACCAGGCTGGCCTCTGGCTCACAGAGATCTGCCTGCCTCTGCCTCCCAAGTGCTAGAATCAAAGGCCTGCGCCACCATGCCTGGCCTTATATTTTATTTTTTGATTTATTTATTTTCATTTTATTTTTTTATGTGTATGAGTGTTTTGCCTGCATGTATGTAAGTGCACCTGTGTCATGCAATACTCACTGAGGCCAGAAGAGGGCATCTGATCCCCTGGAATAGGAGTTATGGCGGTTGTTAGCCACCACGTGGGTACTGGGAACCAAACCCAGGTCCTCTGCATGAGCAACCGGTACTTTTAACTGCTGAGCAGTTTCTCCAGCCCCTGAAGATTGCCACTTGGGGACTTCCTGGCCTGGAGACAGACTCAAAAGTACCTGGAATTTACATCCTTACTGGGGGACTGGGATGGATTGAATTCAGGTGTTGCCTTCCCCCCAGGCCCACACGTAAGGCTGGGTTTAATGCGTGGTGAGCTATTGGAGGGTGTTGGGGGCCTTTAAGAGATGGACCCTTGGGTCCATAAGATGGCTCCTCAGGTAAGGGCACTTACAACCAAGCCTGACAACCTGAGTTCAAATCCCAGATCCCATATGGTGAAAGGAGAGAACTGACTCCCACAAGTTGTCTTCTGACCTCCACATCCACTGTGGCACATGTTCAGCAACCTACACCACATTCATACCCCATAAATAAATAAATGTAATTAAGAATTTTTAAAAAATTTTAAAAATTTTATTTTACGTGTATGTTATGCCTGCATGTAGGTAAGTGCACCCATGTCATGAAATGCCTCCAGAGGACAGAAGAGGCTGTTGGATCCCCTGGAACTGGAATTATAGGAAAGTTGTTAGCTGCCATGTGGGTGCTGGGATTTGAACCCCAGTCTTCTGCAAGAACAACCAGTGTTCTTAACTGCTGAGCCATCTCTCCAGCCCATAACTAAAATTTTTAAATGAGGGGTTCTTAGGCCACTGGGGGCATGGTCTTACAGTTGACAGAGACATTGCACACATACTCGGGCTCTCTCTCTCTCTCTCTCTCTCTCTCTCTCTCTCCTTTCATTCTCTCTCTTCTTCCTTCTCTTCTCTTTCTCTTTCCTAGCTTGGGATATGACTGTACACTTATTCTTGGTATGTTCCACAATCATCAGAAATAAAACCAGTGGGGGCTGCTTAGTCTTGTGTTCAAACTTCTGAACTGTGAACTATTTACAAGTCAATTGTCTCAGGTAAGGCACGGTAGAGGCAGAGGCAGGAAGACCAACATAAATTCAAGGCAAGCCTGGGCTACGTATGGATTCCAGGCAAGCCAAGGATACATGATGAGACTCTGTCTCAAAAAGCCAAAAGAAAATAGTGAAAAATCTTCAAAATCAAAATGAGTTAATGATAGGTAAAATCGAGATAGGTAAATCGAGTCACAGACAAGAACTCCGGCTGGATAGAGTTTATTAGCAGAGGAAAAAGCACACAGGACAGTTCCCTCCAGGACAGAGAAGTTGTCCCCTCCACTGGTTGTTGGCTGGGTGTGTGTGTGGGGTCTTTTATAGGAGGCTTCGGGGATTTGGAAGGTGGGAAATTATTTTTTAAAAAAGTTAGGGGGGGGAGAGTAGCCTCTGTCAAACCGCCCCCTTCTATCCTCTTCCATCAGCCAGGATCTGGGTCAAAAGGCGTAAAGAGTCTGTTTATCCTGTAAGATCATCAAAGAGGAAGCATGCTGTGCTGAAGGGACTCCTTGCAGTAATCAGGTTTCTGGTTAAAAAGTGGTGGCACACACCTTTAATCCCAGCACTCGGGAGGCAGAGAGAGGTGGATCTCTGTGAGTTCCAGGCCAGCCTGGTCTACATAGTGAGTTCAGGACAACTGGAGCTACAGGGAGACCCTGTCTCAAAAGACCAAACAAAAACAAAAACAAAAACAAAAACGTGGAGTCTGTTTATCTTGTCTTCTAAGATCAGGTGCTCATTAACTCAGTTCCTGCATTCTCAGGGGCCCTGCAGAATGGTGAGGCCCTGTTGCATTGAGGAGGGAGTTGCTGTAGGTCCAAACCCTAACAGTTAACTGCCTCAGGCATTTTGCTTTAGTAAAAAAGCTGACCATTGTAGGCACCCAGAGCCAATGGCCTTCCCTTGGTATCTTCCTGGGAAAAATGACTTTTGATGACATCAGTTTAGTTAATTGGGAGCTCTGTTTCCACAACCTTTTTTCTTGTGTGGTTCTGGGTTAGAATTTGCCCTAAAGTAATTTATGCAAGATTTGGAAGATTTTATTTTGTGGTAATCTGAGACTAGGGGATTCTAGGCAGGCGCTTTATCACTGGGACACACTCCCAAGCCCCTCATTGGGGGATTCTAGGCAAGGGCTGTACCACTGAGTCCTAGCCCCTTACTAGGAGATTCTAGGCAGCCCAAGATTCATAAGATTGTACGTGAAGCAGTCAACTATAATTTTTCATCTCTCTGAATGGCACTAAGCATGGTAGAAACCTGCATATACTGCCATACATCCATTTCTTTTGTCTTAGGGTGCCGGGGATGGAACTCACAAGTTCGAGGCAAACACTCTATTACTGAGCTGTATCCTATTTGTTTTCACTTTTTAGGTTGAGACGGGGTCTCATTAAGTTATGTAGGCTCACCTGGAACTTTTGATCCTCTTGCCTCAGCCCCCTGAGCAGCTGTGCTGACAGGCCTGTGTCACTACTCATGGTTCACCTCTATTTCCTGTCCTGGGAGAGTGGGCGGAAGGGATGTGTAGCTCCAAGGTGAGGGACGCCATCTTCTACAGGTCACCTGTGGTGCTGAGGTTGTACCAGTTCACCGTCTGGTGGATCAGTTGCCTCTTGTTACCTTATGGATCAATGAGTAATGGAGACACTGGATAGGCTTGAAGTAAATGGAAGATACTGATGGAAGCATCAGCAAGAAGACAGGAGTCAGAGACAGGTGTAGTACGTAGGTGAGGCCAACAAGGCAGCCTGCCTTCCCAGAGAGAATCAGCACGAACACAGGCCCCTGAGCATGACGCCTGCGTGATATATCCAAAAATAACCACCAGACTCTTTGAGGAGAGACTATAATCTTAGCTGTGAGTGACAAGCCCAATCAGAGGACACAGGCACGGTTAGACACGCTCCACACCAGGTCTGCAAGTGCGGTAGGAATACCTGATGCTCAGGGCTGAGAAAGATGCCCTGGTGATCTGGCCATGGGACCTTGTGCTTGCACAGTGCTGCCAGTGGTTACCTTCCTCTTTGCCCAGTGGCTTAATCAGCACTCCATTGCTGTGATAAATATCTGAAAAATCGACTTAAAGGAGGATGGATTTAGAGTGGTTTGTGATTTAAGAGGCTTCATTCACAGGCTTGGCCTATGGCTTAAGGGTTCTCAGTGAGGCAGAGTGTCCCTGCAGAAGCAGGTGGTGGAGGAATGACACTTACCTCAAAGTGGACAGGAGGGATGACAGAGACACAGACAGAGACAGAGAGAGAAAGAGAGAAACAGGAACAAATAGAGACAGGAGACACAGAGACATAGAGAGAGAAAGACAGAAGGCAACAGAGACAATGCACGAACCTTTGGGGACATTTTGGATCCAGTCATGCCTAGTACTCTCTCCGCATCATGCATGTTCTTCCCCTGGCCAGCACCTGCCAGAGTCTGGCTGAGAATCTTCCTTGGACTTTGGGGCGCATGTTGTGACTTATGCTATTGGTCAGCAGTTCTGGGCATGGATGACCATCAAGAAGGGGGCGGCGGGGGGTGCTGAGCACTTCAGCTCCTGCCCCTTGGATGGAAATTTCTCACATCTGTATTGTATGATGTCACCCAGACAGCTCAAAAGGCTGAACTTGATGGCTTGCTCAAGGCTTCAGACTGCTCCCGGTGGCCTCCTTTCTGGACTCATTTTCTACTCCTCTGCAAGGTCTCCTGGACCATCTTTGAAGTGAACAACTTTCACTTGACTCATAGCTCGCTCTAGTTTTCCTTCTCATTGTTATGACAACACACTGACCAAAGCAATTTAGGAGCCAGGCATGGTGGCGCACGCCTTTAATCCCAGCACTTGGGAGGCAGAGGCAGGGAGAGCTCTGTGAGTTCGAGGCCAGCCTGGTCTACATAGGGAGTTCCAGCTGGGCTACAGGGAGACCCTGTCTCAAAAAAGATTAAAAAAAAAAAAAAGCAACTTAGGAACTCCAGTTACAGTTCATCATTGCAGGAAGTGGAAGCAGACTGGTTTGCTACTCTACAGGGTGTGACTTCCCACTAAGGAACACACTTCCCAGCCAAAGAAGGAGAGCAGGAGCCATGGAGGATGTTCTTGTTGGTTCATTCACAGGCTCAACTCAGCAAACTTTCTTACAAAGTTTGGGTCTATCTGCCTAGGGATGGTACCACCTACAGTGGGCCAGGTGTTCCTACATCAATTAATAGTCAAGACAATGCCCTGTAGACATGTCCAATCTGATCTAGACAATTCCTCAAGGGAGGGTCTCTTCTCAGATGACTCTAGGCTATGTTAGGTTGACAGTTAAAGCTAACCAGAACATAGCTTAGACTTTGCTTTGGAGGAAGTACAAACTAACACACACTTCTTCTCTTGCATGTATATATTTTCTTGCAAGAACAACATGTATTATTGAACATGTGTTTGCATAAAATTGAATATTAATCATCAATAGAAAAGAATACTTGGGCATGGTTACTGTTACATGCCTGGAATCCCAGGACTTGGGAGGCGGAGGCAAGAGGATCCTGCATTTGAGGGCAGTGAGATCTTGTTTTAGAATAAAATAAAGTAGGGGCTTGAGAGAGTAGATAGCATGCCTGCCTTGCAAACACAGGGACCTGAGTTCAATGGCCAGGACCCGTGTGAAAATGCCAGGCATGGTGTCATTTGCTTGTAATCCCAGCTGGGGAGGCTGAGACAAGAGCATTACCAGGGCTCAATGGCCAGCCAGCAGCCTAGCCCAGGAGTCAGCCTCCAGGCCAGCAAGAGAGCCTGGTTCAGAAAACCAAGATGGATGGTTCCTGAGGAACGACATCCAAAGATGACCTCTGCTCTCTACATGGGCACACACACACACACACACACACACACACACACACACACACCATGAATACACGTGCTCATAGACCCATGTGCACACCAGGAATGCACACACAAAGAATGAGTTTATTTTAGCTCTTTGGGGGAAGTGAGGATTACAGACTCACAGAGACTCTCAGAAGGGTGCCTGCTGTTTCCCTGTAGCAGGGCGAATTACAGATTTAGCTGTCAAGGGTGGAGAGACACTACAGATGGGCACGGCCAAGTTCTAACATTTACAAATCACCTAGCCTCATGTACTTCGTTATAGTAATACCTAACAAACTAAGACATATTCTTTTATTTTACTTTAATTTTTGGGTTTTGTTTTTTTTTTTTTTGAGACATGGTTTCTCTGTAGCCCCAGCTAGCCTGGAACTCACTATGCAGAACAGGCTGGCCTTGAACTCACAGAGATCTGCCTGCCTCTGCCTTCCGAATGCTGGGATTAAAGGCATGCGCCGGCTCTAAGACATTCTTACGACTTCTAAATCTGTTTTGCATTTTACCCCTTTAATATCTACTTATCTGGGTTTCGTGTTTGTTTTAGTTTCTCCAAATGCCATTAAATCAGGTATGCTTTCTCTTCTTTCCGTTTTTTCCTGGTTTTAGGGAATGAGTCCAGGGCCTTGTGCATGCTGAGCAGGTATACTTTTCTAAAGTTTCTGTAAGAGAATCTACAGCTTAGCACTCCTAATACAAGAAAGAGCAAAGAAGTTGAATTGCATTGTATGTATGTGTGCATTGTATGTGTGTGTATGCATGTGTGGGGGGGAAGTGTGTGGGGTGTGGATTTGGGTGTAGACAAGAAGACAACCTTGAGTGTCATTCCTCAGGATCCGTCCATCTCATTTGTTGAGACAGGGTCTCTCACTGGCCTGGTGCTTACCATGTAGGCTAGCCAGGGAGCCCCAGAGATCTGCCTGTCTCTGCCTCCCAAGCTCTGGAATTACAAATGTGAACCACCATGCCCAGCTTTTTCACACTCATGCTTGTATTACTGACAGAGCTATCTCCCCAGCCCCAAACTGATATTGTTTTTGTTTTTGAGATGGGGTTCCACTATGGGAGCCAGTTGGCCTGGAACTTGCTATATAGACCAGGCTGGCCTCGAACTCAAAAAGATCCATCTGCCTTTGTCTCCCAAGTGCTGGGTTTAAAGGTTTGTGCCACCATGCCTACTTCAACTGATGTAATTTTAAGACTACTTTTCCAAACCAAAAGTATGGTTCCAATACTTTTCCAAATGGAACCATAAATACTGTTTAAGAGTAATTAAAGACGAAAGAACATGACTCACATTGCGAAGAAACTACCAGGCAGTAAAGAGTTTACCTGTAGGACCAATTTCAGCGTGTTTAAATGAGAATTTGATTATCTTCTGTTTTTGTCGGGGGGGGTTGTGTTTTTTGTTTTTGTTTTGTTTTTTTTTTTTTTTTTTTTTGAGACAGGGTCTTGCTGTGTTTCTGAAGCTGACTTGGTACTCACTATTAGTCTAGGCTGGCTTCAAACCCATGACAATCCTCCTGCCTCAGCCTCCCAAGTGCTTTCACATGCCCACTTCTTTTTTTCCCTCCTTTTTAAAAAAATATTTTATTTATTATTTTCATTTTATGTGTATGAGTGTATTGCCTGCATGCATGTCAGTGCACCCGTGTTGTGCAATGCCGCGGAGGTCAGAAGAGGGCTTCAGATTCCCCTGGAACTGGAGTTAAGGACGGTTCTTAGCCGCCATGTGGGTGCTGGGAATCAAACCTGGGTCTTCCTCAAGAGCAGTCAGTGCTCTTAACCACTGAGCCATCTCTCCTGCCCCCTCACATGCCCGTTTCTTGTTCAACTCCACCCTCATGGTTGCCATGTGATTGGACTTTGCCCAGAACGTGCAAGCAGTCATTCTTTTTCTCCTGGACAAATGGCAGAAGCACTCTCTGGGCGCTGGCGGCAGGCGGCATAGTTCCCAACCAGGGTTTCTGTGCAGCGTCAGCTGTTGCATTCAGAGCAGGACCTCTGCCACCACAGGGCATTAGAAACCTGTCCACGGGGAACAGGCGCCACAGAACACAAGCAGGTGAGTGCCACCTCTCCAGTGGGCCAAGCAGGACGGGGTCACAGGGACAGATACGTGTGGGATTTCTCCTGTAGAGTAATCGGATGCGGTTCCTAGGAAATCTGTTCTCCTTTTATGCCTTTCCTTTGGTTGCAAGAAGAGGAAAAGAGTGAGCTGAGCCCCAAGCAGGCTAGAAAGAGGATCAGAGTTCCACCAGTTGAGCAAATGAGAACTGGGTGGGGGATGTCCCTCCCACTTGTGCCTCCCCTGCTCAGGGCCTGGGGGCTAACCCTAGGGGACAGGCAGACCCCAGAAGACAGCCTCCTGTTCAGCTCACCCAATGGGAGTTTCTCACAGATGAAAAGAGAGTGTGTTGAGCCTCAGTCTCTTGTATTCCTGGGCCAAGAACCACATGCATCCTTCTACTAGGAGCCCTATAGCCCAGAGGCTACCCTTTCCCTCTGTCTGCACATTCTGGAAACTTCTTGCCCTTTCAGATTTGTCCAGTAACAGGTCTCTGCTGCTGCTGTTACAGCACCTGATTGACAGTGTTTGCTGTTAATGAATTTCAGTAAATGTCTCCAAGGCCTTTCTTGGGTATGCTCTCTGCTTTTTGCAAAGACCCTAGTGGACAGCAGCAGCAGAAATGTTGGCCCAGGCTGCACAGCGTGTGTCATGTGCCAGGCATGTACACAGTTTTTTCATAAGTCTGGAATGTAAATAGGAACATTATCTATGTCTTGCAGACTAGACGTGTGAGGCATGGGAGAGGTGAGGTGGGTTCCTAAGAGTCACAGAGCTGCTGTGAAGGTCACAGTATGAAGTAAAGGTTCTAATGCAGGTGTCTAGTTAGCTTTCTGTTGCTGTGATAAAACTGACCAAAACCAACTTGGAGGAAAGGGTTTATTTGGCTTACACGTCCTGATCATAGATCATCCTTCAGGGAAGCCAGGACTGGAGCTCAGGGCAGGACCCTGGAGGCAGGATCTGAAGCACGGACCATGGAGAAATGCTGCTTACTGGCTTGCGCCTTTGGCCTGTGCTAAACCTGCTCTCTTATACAACTCAGAACCACCTGCTAAGGGGTAGCACCACCCACATTGGCTGGGCTCTCCCACATCACTCAACAATCAAAATGCCTCACAGACATGCCCACAGGACAATCCAATAGAGGAAATTCCCCAGTTGAGGGTCCCTCTTTCCAGGTGTGTCATTGTTGACAAATGATGCTATCCAGCACAATTGACCCGTTGTCAACTTTACACACAAACACATCACTATTAAACTATAACCTTTCCATTTCTTGTCCCCAAGATCTCATGCTAATATTAATATCACAATCTAGAACATAGTACAACTTTAAAAGTTCCACAGTCCTTAAAAATTCCAATTCTTGGGGCTGGGAAATGGCTCAGAGCTTAAGAACACTGGCTGTTTTTGAAGAAGACCCAAATTTGAATCCCATCACCCACACAGTGGCTAACAACTGTCCGTAACTCCAGATCCAGGGGATCTGACACTCTTTTCTGTCCTCAGTGGGTACTGCACACCATGGGTGCACTTGTATACATGCACACAATACACACATACACATAAAATAAAAAAATCCAATTCTTTAAGTTCAATGTCACTTTAATATAATCCAAAGTCTCTTAACTGTAAGATCCTGTAAAATAAAAACAAGTTGAATGCATCTTAACCCAAGAAGAAGTAGGAAGAATCACGGCACAGTCAGGTCAAAGCAAACCCAAAATCGAACAGTGTAAATAGCACATTGTCTGATGTCTGGGATTCACTCAGGACCTTCTGGGCTCCAATAGGCTTGGACAATTACACCTCTCAGGCTCTGCCATTCATAGCCACAAAGCTTGTCTTGCAGGCTCAGGCCAGCTCCACTCCACACCTGCTGCTGTCTTTGGTAGTGATCCGATGGTTCTGGCATCTCCAGTAGCTTGGAATCTCACTGTAGCTGAGGCAGCACCTTCATCAATGGCCTCTTCTGTCCTCATATGGATCCAACCCTCAGATTCTCTCCATGGCCTCCTCAATCCTGCATGCCATCAAAATCAGTACCAGGTGGGAGACTCTTACACATCACCAAGTTCTGCTGACAGATTGAGGTACTGCTGTGGTTCCCTCTGGACCATAGCTTCTGTATGCTAACCCCAAGGAAATACTTCCCAGGAGTATTTCTTCAATGATGCTGGTCTCTTGTTGATTTTTCAGCCCTAGTTAACCAGCATTGATTGCCCCAGTAAAGCACAGACAGATTCATTTCCATACATTTGATATCAAAAATACCACAGGAATGGCCCTGATAGAGTCTTTGAGGGACTCTCAAGCTTCCCTCTGAAACTTCACAAGCCAGGCCTTCATAATCTACATTTCTCTTGACACTATTTTCAAGTTCCCACAAAACAGCCCCTTAAACTCTGAATACCCAATGGCTTTTCTAACCCAGTGTTCCAAATATTTCAACAATGTCCCCAAAACAAATGTTCAGGTTCTTTGCAGGAATACCCCACTCTCTGGTATCAATTTCTGTTCTAGTTCGTTTTCTATTGGTGTGGGAAAAAAACCCACAGGCCAAAAGCGATTGGGGAAGTAAGTTTATTTCCTCCTACAGCTTACAGTCCCACATGGAGGGAAACCAAGCAGGAACTCAGGGCGAGAACCTGGAAGCAAGAACTGAAGCACAGACCATAGAAGATCACTGCTCTCTGGCTTACTCCTCTGGCCTGTGCTTAGCCTGCTTTCTTTTTTTCTTTTCTTAATTAAAAAAAATTATCTGGAGTGTATCACCTGTATGTATATAAGTGCACCTGTGTTGTGCACTGCCCTCAGAAGTCAGAAGAGGCATCAGATCCCCTAGAACCAGAGTTATGGACGGCTGTTAGCTACTATGTGAGTGCCAGGATTTGAACCTGAGTCCTTTGTAAGAGCAGCCAATGCTCTTAACCACTGAGCTATCTCTCCAGCCCTCAGCCTGCTTTCTTATTCACTGTCCAGGGCAGCACCACCCACATTGGGCTGGGCCCTCACACATCACTCAATCATCAAGATAATGCCTCACAGACATGCCCAGAGGCTAATCTGATATTGAAAATCCCCAATTGAGGTTCCTTCTTCCCAAGTGTGTCATATTGACAACTGAAGCAGGTTTTCTAGATCCAGACCTCTAACCATTTCTATTGCTCTGGATTTTCCCAAGAGATGATGGAGAAGATAATGATGATGATGAATGTGATGGTAGTGATGATGGTAATGATAGTAGTTATGATGACGATGATGGTGGTAATAGTGGTGATGATGGTGATGATAGTGATAATGATAATGATGGTGATAATGGTGCTGGTAGTGATCACATGGTGATGATGATAGTGATGGTAGTGTTGGAGGGGATGGTGGTGAAGATGGTGATGACAATGATGATGATGGTGATGGTGGTGGTGATGGTGGTAATAATGGTAGTGATAGTGGTGATGGTAGTGATGATAATGGTTGTGATGCTGGTAATGATGATGATAGTGATGATGTTTTTGTCATGGTATTGATGGTGGTGATGATGGTGGTGACAGTGGTAATGATGGTGATAGTGGTAATGGTGATGTGGTGGCAAAGAGAGTGATGGTGATGATGATGGTGATGGTGGTCATGGTGATGGCTGTAGTAGTCATGTTGCTTCATGTTTGGACATGATCCTCAAATATTCTTTTATGGATAAAACTTAGAAATCTGTAGAGCGAACAGGTTCTCATGATGTTCAGTCACCATGTTTTGATGCTCAGCGTTCCCGCTGAGACATTGCCAGCTAACAGGTTGACACCTGAAATAAACCATCACAACTACATTCAGTGCAAGCAACACAGTGGTATGGTCACACACTCCCAGCTCTCAAGAGGCAGAGGCAGGACCACAGGTTCAAGATCAGTCTGGGCTACACAGTGAGATCCTGTAGTTAACTGGGGTGGCTGGTCTGCATGGCTCTCATTGTCTTCCTGGGACACTGGTTCTCAGGGTAAGCACATAGGCACAAGAGGACAGGCCATGCCCACACAGTTTGGGTTGGCCATGTGCCATCAGCTGAAGCAAGTCACGGTCATGTGTGAGGCTAAGATGTGGGAGAGTGCCTCTCCTTGAGGATACGGCCATGCTGTGCAGATGGGAAGGAATTGTTCAACCTAGCCACAGCTGCCAGCACTAGCGAAGGCCACCCTGGTTTAGAAGAGGGCTGAATTCTCATTCACATGAAGGGAAAAGCAGAACTTTTTGACATTTTCAGAGGATTCCTAAGGAAGCTGGGATGGCTATTTATGTTCATCACGAAATGACTCACATGAGTCGTGTGATGTGAAATAGGGAAATTTGGTGCTAATTGCACAGACCTAGGGCTCCCATCTAACAGTAATAACATCTTGCATTGCATAGCTTTCAAGCTCACAGTGCCCTTAATAGTCATGTCTGACTTCAAAATAGTCAAAAAATCCTTCTCAGGTCTTATCCCAGTTTTGAACAAGAAGTGATGCGGGCTTAAGGGACTCACCCAACAATACACAGTTTGCATTTGTCAGAACCCGAGACTCATAAAATCACCTTTTGGATGTGTTTATACACCCCAGAGATCAGCAAACTACAGTCCAGGGTTCAAATCAAGATTTTCCCATTTTTAGATACAAATTTTGGGGCCAGGGCATAGCTCAATTGGTAAAGTGCTTGTTGCATAAACATAAGGACCTAAGTTCAGTTCCCAGAAGCTGCATAAAAGCTGAGTGATGGTGGTGCTGGCCTGTAATTTCCTGAACTGGGAGGCAGAGACAGGAGGATCTTTGGGGCTTAATGGCTTAATTGGTGAGCTCCAGGCTCAAGAGAGACCCTGACTCAAAACAAAAGTTTGATGGTTCCTGAGGAGTGACTCCTGAGGTTGTCCCCTGCCTTCACACGTAATGTAGGCATGCATGAAAGTGACGTGCAAACAGAAAGTTTGCTTGGCGTATAGTTATGCCCATTCATTCACAAAATGTCCTGGCTGCTTCCACAGGGCAGAAAGGGGAGAGGAGAGAGAAAACGTCCCTTGCTGTCAGTCACTGCAGTCCTCTTCTTCACCTTGCTGTGGAGTTGGTCGGGCCACAGAGAGGCTCCTCCCATCCCCTCATTGGTTGGCCCAAGCAGGCAGCCTGGGGTGCATTTCACAGCTCTCCTCCACCTCTTCAAAATAGAAACTTCCTTTTCTTTTTGAGGGTAAAGAATTATTTATTCTGTTTGTTTTGTGTGTGTGTGTGTGTGTGTGTGTGTGTGTGTGTGTGTGTGTGGTGTGTACCATAGTGAGGATATGGAAATCAGAGGACAACTTATGGGAGTCCTCTCCTTCCATCACGTGCGAATCAAACTTGGGTTATCAGGCTTGGCAGCAAGTGCCTTTACCCACTGACCATTTTGCCAGTTGAAAATAGAAACTTTCAAATATACACAAAGTGGAGCAAAGAGCAAAAACAGACCCTCATGTGGGTTATCCCCACTGAGGAACTTCAACGAGCAGTTCTGTTATTCCTGATTATCTTTTCCTTCTCTTGTCTGTAGGCTTATTTTTAGGATTCATTTTTATTTATGTGTATATGTGTGTTTTTGTATGTGGCTATGCCCGCGTGAGTGCATATGCCCTCAGAGGTTAGAAGAGGGCACTGGATCTGCTGGAACTGAAGTTACAGGCTATTATGAGCCACCCGACATGGGTGCTGGGACCAGAACTTGGGTCCTCTGCAGGAGCAGCAAGTACCCTTAACCACTGAACCATCTCTCCAGCCCAAAGTTTATTTAAAAATTACAAAAATGGGTTTGTTTATCGTGTGAGTGCATGCTTGAATGTGCATGTCATGGCAAGTGTGTGGAGGTCAAAGGACAACTTGCTAGAGTTGAAGGTTGCAACAGGGCCTATTAAATAGCAGTCACAGATCCACTATGTGGGACCCATGGATTGAACTCAGGTCATCAGGCTTGGTGGCAGGCCCCTCTACCCACTGGGCAATCTTACTGGCCCCTAGATATTTCTTATAGGAAAAACACAGCATCAACTTTTAAAAAATCATGGGAGTCCAGTGTGGCAGCATATATCTGTGATCCCAGCACTAGGGAGGCTGTAGCAGGCTGCAGAGTTCTAGGCTATCCTGGTACCTCAAAAATAAATAAATAGGGCCAGGCGTGATGGTACACATTTTTTAGTTTTAGCACTCCAGAAACAGAGACAGGCAGATCTCTATGAAGGCCAGCTTGATCTGCATATGGAGTTCAAGGCCAGCCAGGGCTGCATAGTGAGACCTTGTCTAAGTAAATAGATAGAAAGATGATTAGATAGATAGATAGATAGATAGATGATAGATGATAGATAGATGATAGATAGATAGATGATAGATACATAGATGATAGATAGATAGATAGATAGATAGATAGATAGATAAAGGTTCTGGGGTGAATTGGGTGGGAATGTGATTTATATTTTCTAGGGTTTGGATTCCATTCCCTAAAAAAGAAAATAATTTTTTGGTCTGTCTGTTTAAGTTGCAAACCCACAAGTTTACAGCTGGCAGCCTCTTTGCAAAGAACACAGTTCTCTCTTAATAGTTCCTGCTTCGATACTATCACCCCCCCACCCCAGGTTAGGGTAGAGGGGAGACGTGTCCAGAGTGTGGGTTTGCAGCTGCCCCCTAATTACCGTTTTCTAAGAACATGGATAATTTAGGTCTCATCTGGTAGAGGTTATACCGCTGCACTCTGAGCAGCTGCCTGGCAGGGACTCTACAAGCCCCCTTCTCCAGGTCCCCACCAGGAACAGGTGGAAGAGGTGGGAATCTTTGACCTCCTTTCTCTACCTCCTAACGGAAGTCAGTCCCTCAAACCCCGCTCCTGCCGGGTACTGTGAGGTCACAGATCAGGAGAAAGCTCTTGAATCCCACCACCCCAGGACAATGAGGGTGGCTTGCTCTCGGCTCCCGGTTGGATGGTGCGGAACACTGGGCCGCAAGAGATGAGGGGGATGGACCCACCCCTTCGGGGTTGGGGAGCACCGCCCCCTCCTCGATGCTCAGCTGCCCCAGCTCGGCGCCCGCTTTTTTGGGGAGCTCTCGGCGCCCCTAGCGGCTCTACTCCTAGTCCCCTGGGCTCTCTCTTCTGCCTACGGTGGGCCATGGATTCGTCGGCCGCCCATGTCTCGGAAGCCTGTGTGCTGAGCAGGTGGGGCGATCGCGACTTGGATCCGACCGGCTCCCACTAGCTGCGCTGCTGATGCAGGTGAGTGAGCTCCGGGAGTGGGGTGCCTGGGGTGGGCGCGGAGCCCCGGCTTTCTTCAACCTTGCAGAAAGTTGATGGCAACATTTTACTTGGTTACGTCTTTAAAAAAACAAAACTAAACAAAATCCCCCTTCCTCTGTCTGAAGAGTTTTTCCTAAAGTGTGCGTGTGGAGGATAGATTTATTTCTCTCTTTAAAATTCTCTTTTTGGGGAGGCGGTGCTGGGAGGTGGAACCCAGGGCCTTGCAATTGCTGAGCAAGCCACATCCCCAGGCTCCCAAATCCTTTTTCTTCCAACTGCCCTCAGTTCCCTATCGCCAGCCCTTGGCGACCCACGTCTTTGCCACTTGCATGGCACAAGTGACATTCTCTGGCTGTGACAGTTGCTGGCCCAAATCATGGAGGACCCCGCAGGAGCGTCCCAGCGGTGGTTCTGGGTTGGAGCGCTTTGCACTCACAGGCTGAGGGTCTCCGGGATGCTTGGGATCCAGATCTGCGAAGCTGGCTAGGGAGCCCCTCCCGGCCTTTAATATTTGATAGGCCTGGCCTGGGAAAGAAACGCCAAAGGGGGCTCGGCCCCAGACTGCTTGCTTTGCTTCTCTCTTTTGAGAGTTTCTGTTCTCTCTCCTCTGACAACTTCATGCACATGCCTCATCTCCTTTGAGCCAGGGTCAGGCCAGGTGGGATAAGGGTGCTTATCTGCCAAGCACTCTCTCATCTCTATGGGGGTTCCTGGTTTGGGGTTCCTGATTTGGGGGGTCATCCCCAAGAAGAAGCCAAACCAGAGCATAAACAGGAGTCCAGCAGCCGGGTGCAGAGCTAGCCTACACAAACCTCCCTGTGCTCCTTGCTCCTGTCTCAAGGCCAAAGGTGTCTTGGGATAATCCCCACCCACAGCCCCATCTGGTTCAGGGGTGATAGCATCGAGCAGTCCCCTTGCAGGGTATTTCTGGGGCAATCTCAGGTCCCTTGCTAGAAAGTTCAGGTGGTCTTAGCTGTCACAAGCCCCCTACCATATGTGACCTCAAGCCCCATCCTGTCACCAACACTAACCCCAGGCTGCAGAGAGACACAAGTCCAGAAGCCAGCAATGATATTCTGTTTCCCTCCAAGACACAAGAATCTGTAGATGGAGATAAAGCTGTCACTTCCTACAGGGCCACCTGTGCTTCTCCTAAGATGGGCTGAATTCAATGCCCCCACCCCCCAGAGCATGAGTAGCCCAGGGGGTCAGGAGGGAGAGGCTGGACTTGACACTGAGCTGGAAGAATTGACTGAGCTGTGGTCAACAAAATGGGCCCCGTGCTGCCTGATAACTCTGAAGGCTTTGGTGTAGGGTTATTTATTGATTTTGTTATTACTTTTTTTTTTTTTTTCTGAGACAGTTTATGTAGCCCAAGCTGGTCTGGAACTTGCCGTCCTCTTGCCTCAGCCTCTTCAGTGCTGGGATTATAGATGTGTGCCGCATGTCTGCTTTCTTTTTAAATGAAATGTTAGCCTGTAGGATCTGAGGACTCAGGAAGGGTGGGAGAGGGAGGTTCTATTCTGGGACCTTTCAACCTGGGCTGTGTTCACAGAGAAACAGCCCAGAGCTTCAGGCCAACTCACTCTGACCCCTTGGGCAAGGGCAAGGTCATCTTAATGGAGAAATGATTGACGTGGCTAGTGGGTGGGGTGCCTTCCTTAGCCTACAGAGGCTGCCCTGAAAAGCCAGTCCTTGGATAGCAACTCAGGCAGCCAAAGGCCTCAGTGCAGATTCTGGATCCCATCAGCACAGGGTGAGAATCCACCCTGGAGGCACCCTAGGAGTCTCACAGGTCTTCGAGGTGCTGAAGGTCTACAAGGTGGGTGAGTCTTGTCACCCAGCCATGCCTTGGGGTCCCCTTGCTGGGCATGGCACCAGGGTGGCTGGGAGACTTGGCATGTGTAGCCAGAACCCTACACATATAGGCTGCTTTCCAATCGTGGTCAGGAGTATGGTGTACATGGCTTTCTTTCATTGTCTTCCTTTCTCTTCCTCCCTCCCTCCCTCATTCTGTGTGGTATATGAGTGTGTACACGTTCCCATTGGTGTGTGCATATGCGTTCGTATGTGTGAAGGTGCATGTGCTCGTGTGTGCATGTGTGTGTGAAGGCCAGAGACCAGTGTCCTGTTTTCCTCAATCATTCTCCGTCTCTCATGGAACCTGGAGCTTGCCAGTTCTGCCTGGTGGGCCAGTGAGCTCTGGGGATCTGCTCGTCTCCACATCCCCATGCTGGGACTACAGATGCAAGCCACTGTGCCTGGCTAGAGAAAAAAAAATACAGGCTCTGGAGGACTGAAGGCGGTTCATCATGCTTGCTTACTTGCATGGCAGCCATGTCTCAAGCCCCTTATCCTTTCCTCTGTGCCACCAGCCTGGCTTTATTTCTTTTTAAGCTGGTGATTGATTGAACAGGACTTAATACAGCCACAAGGTGGCGCAGCTTTCACTTCTATTTAGTCCTGGGAATTTCTCATCACCCCAGAAGAAAGGCCTGAACCAATTCCAGTCACTGCCTCTTCCTGCCTCCACTGCCTCTGGTAGTCTGTCATCAGCTAGTCCTGTGAGTAATCTGCTTTCTGTCCCCACACATGGAACCCATAGCAAGTGGCCTTTGCATCTGGCTCTTCTTATTTCTTTCTTCCTAATGAAACTTGTTTTATTTCAAGATGAACATGTATTAGTCACACATACAAGTGGTGGTATTGTTATGGTTACTGCTAATTTTCAACTTGACACAATCTAGAATCACCTGGGAAAAGTGTCTCAGTGAGGGATTGGTTGTCTAGATAAGGTTGGCCCATGAGCATGTTTGTAGGGGCATGTCCTGATTATGTTAACTGCTGTGGGAAGACCCAGCCCACTGTGGGTGGCACCATTCCCTAGGCCACAGGCCTAGGCTGAGCCCAGGCATACATGCATTCACTCTCTCCTGCTCTAGCTGCTTCAGATTCCTGCCTTGACTGACCCACAGTGATGAATTATAACCTGGAACTGTGAGCTAAATAAACCCCTTCTCCCCATGTTGTTTTTGTCAGGGCATTTTGTCACAGCAACAGAAACCAAACTGGGACAGACATGGTGATGTTATCACCCATACACTCAGCTCTTGTCTCTTCCACACAATCAATTGCCCCTTCCCTGCACAGACCAGGGTGCCATGGTACATGCCTATAATCACAACACTGGGGAGGTGGAGGCAGGGGGGTTAGGAGTTGAGGGTCATCCTCAGCTACATAGCAAATTCAAAGCCAGCCTGGGCTACATGAGACTCTGTTTTAATAGAGCAAACAAAGGAAAAAAACTAAACTGTATTATGAGCACTTCTAATTCACTCCAAGTGGTCACTGGTATATGCGTTTGGGTTCATTGTGTGTATCAGAGCCAGAAAAAATGCAGCTGTTCCTCAGGGACCAGCCACCTTGGTTTTTTAAAAATATATTTTAAAATTTATTCTTTGACAATGTTTTCAATTTATCTTTCATTTTTAGCATTTATTTAATTGTGTGTGTATGTGCATGCACTGATGTGTGTGGAGGTCAGAGGACAACTTGTGGGAGTTGGTTCTCTTCTTCCACCCTGTGGGTTCTGGGGATGGAACTCAGGTAGTCAGGTTTGGCTGTAAGCACCCTTAACTACTGAACCATCTAGCCAGCCTTACATAATGTATCTTCATCATATCCACCACCACTCCTCCCTTCCCCCCACCCCCAGTTCCTTCAACATGTGCCCTTATCACCTTTAGGTCCTTTTTTTCAATAACTCAGAGTTCAGTTTGTGTTGCCCACATATGCATAAGTTTGGGGCTATCCCCTGGTAAATGGGCATCCTGCCAGGGTTCACATCCTGAGTGAAAATTGACTTTCCCTCTCTCAGTAGCTATCAACTGCCAATAGTGCTTCAGCAAGGAGTGGGGCCTTGGGAGACCCTCTCCTGATCCACTCTGTTTTTTTAAGGCAGGGTCTTTCATTGAGTGGGGGCTTCCCTGGGGAATCCTCCTGTCTCTGCTTCCCAAGCTCTGAGATTACAAGTGTCTATGTGTGGGTCTTTGTGGAGGTATGTGCATGTGAGTGCAGTGCCAGTGGAGGCCAGAAGAGGGTGCTGAATCCACTGGAGCTGGAATTACAGGGGTTATGAGCCACCTGAGTGGGTGCTGGGACTCAAACTCAGGCAAGAACAGACATATTCTTAACTGCTGAGCCATCTCCAGCCCGAGGCCTGGCTCTTTACTAGGATTCTAGGGACTGAATCAGGTTCTCATGCTTGCATAGAAAGCATGTTACTGACTGGGTTGTCTTACTCTTCAATCACTTTTCAGGCCCAAACTCAAGGGCTGCTCAATTTAGCTAGTGATTCCAACTGTATTTTCTTTCTTTTTTTAAATTATTTTAGTTAACACTGCCAGTGGGTGGATTTCCAGATGATTTTTGCTCTCGGGATCCTGAAGTGAATGGTAATTGAGTCACAGGGCCACATAAATGGCAGTTGTACTAGTCAGTTTTCTGTCATTGTGACAAAATACCTGAGAAAATCAAGTCTCAAAAAGACCAAAGGAAAAAAAAAGAAAAGTTTCTTTTGGCTCCTGGTTTCAGAGATTTCATTCATGGTCATCTGGCCTCATGGCTTTTAGGTCAGCCTGAGGCAGCACATCATGGTAGAGAGAGAAGCTGAGAGGCAGAAGGGAAAATGCTGGGGCTCCAAGATCTCCTTCAAGGGCACTCCCCGCAGTGACCTGACTTCTGCCCACTAGGCCCTACTTCCTGGAGTTTCCACAACCTCCCAAGAGCCCATTAGGCTATAAGCCATCAGTAGATTAACCCGCTGAGAAGGTCAGATTCCTTCTGATCCAATTTCCCACAAGGCCACAGCTCTGCTCCTGGCTATACTGGCAACTAAACCACACATGTACCTTTGGGGACCTCTCAGAGCCAGATGAGAGCAGTGCTCAGTAAATATTCATTCAAGGCCAGATATAGTGGTGCATACTTTTATCCCAGCACCCGAGAGGCAGAGGCAGGTGGAGATCTGTGAGTTTGAGGTCAACCTGGTCTACACAGCGAGCTCTAGGCCAACCATGGCCATAGACTGTATCTTCAAAAAAAGATAACATTAGCAAAATTGCCTGCCCATAGCTGCCCAAGAATGCCTTTGGCAGTCAATGCCTGGGGCGGTCTGGGGAAGAGATTGTAGGGGACACTCGCCCCATGCCGAAATGTTTTTAATTAAACTTTTTACTACATTTGTTTATTTATTTATTTATTTATTTATTTATTTATTTATTTATTTATTTATTTATTTATTTGGGGGAGTGGTATGTGACAGCACATGTGTGGAGGTCAGAGGACAACTCGAGGTAGTTGGTTTTCTCTTTCCAAAATGTGAGTCCCAGGGATGGAATTCAACTTGTCAGTCTTGGTGGCAAGTACCCTTATCTGCTGAGCCATCTTACCAGCTCCCAATGACAGAAGTTTTTGTTATTATTATTATTTTTTTCCTGGTTCTTTCTTTCAACAAGTATGTGTTGAGTCCTTCCTATTGGCCAGGCTTTGAGCTAGGCTGGGAGGATTCAGAGGAAAATGAAATCATCCTTATCAATAGAGCAATGACAGGCTGCAGTGTGGCTCAGTGGTAGAGCTCCTGTCTAGACTCCCCCATTGAGGGGCTAGGGGTGTGGCTCAGTGGTAGAGCCCTCCCTAGAATCCTTCAGTGAGGGGTTGGGGTGTGGCTCAGTGGTAGAGCTCCTGTCTAGAATCCCCCAGTGAGGGGCTGGGGTGTGGCTCAGTGGCAGAGCTCCTGTCTAGAATCCCCCAGTGAGGGGCTGGGGTGTGGCTCAGTGGCAGAGCTCCTGTCTAGAATCCCCCAGTGAGGGGCTGGGGTGTGGTTCAGAGGTAAAATCACCAGCAATAGTGATGACAAGAACCTGTGAAGGACTTGCTGCCTGTGGTAGCAGGTTCTGTGGCAACCTGGAATTAAGTTACAGTTGTTTCTTGGTCTGTGAGTGGGAGTCAAAGGCCTTTGGCAGTTATGAAATCCAAGCATGTACAAGTCCCTTTTATAAACAGCAGCATTTGCAGGGAGCCTGCACATTCCCACAGACTTGAAATAGACTCTGGCCGACTTAGACGCACTGGTTCAACGTCATGCTGAGTGCACAGTTGCTGTCCTGTGCTGTACCGGGAACAAAGGCGAGAAGCAAAGTGCGTGTTCAGTACAGATGTGATTTTGTTTCCGTAGGACAGCCAGGCCTCCAAGTTCCAGTCCTCTTTTCAGTCACCCCAGTGCTGGGATTGCAGGTGTAAGCCACCACGCCTGGCTTTCAGATATGTACATGCATGTTTGTGTGCAGGTGCACAGGTATGCACGCATGTGGAGGCCAGCCGTCAACCTTGGTGTTATTCTTGAGGAGTCAATCATCTGGTTTTGGGAGACAAGGTCTCACTGAAATTGGGGCTGACCCCTTTGGGTAGGCTAGTTAATGAGTCTGGGGATCCTCTTGTGTGTGTCACCACAGTTAGGATTGCACCATGCCCGGGGTTGGGTGTTGGGAGTGGAACCCCAATCCTCACACTTGCCTGGCAAGCCCTTTACCTCCCAGGCATTTAAAAACATTTCTTTATTTTTGTGTCTATATGTGTGTGGTGTGCATGTGTATTCATGTCTGGTCATGTACGTGAGGTGCACACGTGTGGATGTATATGGAGGCCCGAGTTTGAAGTCAGCCTCTTCCTCAGTCACTGTTCCTTTCATGAAGTGGCATCCTTCACAGAACCTAGAATTTGCCAGTTCAGGCTAGCTTGGAGCTCGCTGATTCAGCTAGTCCAGTAGTCCAGCCAGCCAGCTGCCCATGGGTTCCAGCACTGGGATCTCAGGAAGGCACAGTGTCCACCTGGCTTTTACATGAGGTTGCGGGGATCTGAACTCAGGTCTTTACATGTGTGTAGCAAGCACTTTATCCACTAAGTAGTCTCTCCAGCCCTTGGATACAATTTGAAAAATGAATTTTCTTCAATCTGCGGTTCCGAGGACACACAGAGATGGCTAGATCCATTCTCGTGTGACACTAAATATGTGCTGTTTTCTCTGTTTTACAGGCTCAGAGAGGTGAAGCAATTTACCCAAGGTCACACAGCAGGAAGTGACAAACCTAGTCCAGGAACCTATGCACACTGCTGGTACCAGCCCCCTCCAGCCTTTTGTTGAGGGATAGTCCAGGCATCTACCTCTGTAGCGCCTCTGACCTGTGTCCCACTAGTGCACCTCCCGGCTAGATGGGGCCCAGGCAGGGAGAGGCAGATGGAGGTAGGGAGCCATCCATCTACACTTAGGCAGCCAGAGTATGGGACCACTGAAAACATTTTCTAAAAGCTTAGGAAGTGGAGGCATGTCTTGAACTGGGCTTGGGGGCAAAGAGGAGAAAGAACAGTCGAGCAAGTGAAGGTTGATTGTGCCAAGCAGGAGGAGGATGAGGTGATGGCGTCAGCACTGCATATAGCAGGTACTCAATGCCTGTTGCTGTTGGATGGATGGATGGATGGAGGAATGAATGATGGGGGAGAGAACAGAGCTAGGAAGTGAAACTGGAAAGAGAATTCAGCTTGAGACTAGGGCTCAGGTGAACCTTGCTCAACAGCCTGCAGCCCAGGGCCTTCCCTCCCCCTTTTCCTCCAGTCTGAACCAGTGTCCTAGACCTGCCTATGCAGCTGACCTAGGCTACCTGCTCCTCTCAGTGGGCAGAGCATGAGGGTCTTGACACACTGTGGTCATACCATCTGGCTGGTGACAGGGACCCAAGTGGAAAGCGTACCAGCTGCAACTGGGTTTCTCTTCCCTGGGGTGCATGCTCTGGGCAATGCCAGTCCACTGGCCTCAACCTGGTACTCAACCTTTGCCAGCTGGCCTGGCATTTCACTTAGCCCTATCCTCATGGATTTGGGATGATTCTTGGACTTATGCCCCAGGTGATGAGTGCTCTGATTGACCCTGATTTAATTGGATTTTTCCTTCCACCTAGCTTTGTATTTGTTTGCACAAGGTGGGGAGGCAGGGCGGGGTTCTGCAGCTCAAAATGGAGCTGTTATGCAAAAATGAGGCCCCCTGAATTCAAATCCCCAGCACTCACATAAAATGCTGGCTGCGGCCTGCAACCCCCAGAACTATGGCAAGGCAGAGACAAGAGGACAGGGCTTGGTGGCCACCAGCCTAGCGCCAAGTTCAGTGAGAGACCTTGTCTCACTAAGGCAAAGAGTGATGGGTCTTCCAAGGTCTTCTTCTGGCCCTGCATTCACAGGCAGAGGGACACTCACCCCACACATATGCACATACACAACACACACTCATTTACACAAATGCATACACATACATGGCAGGCATGTACACAGGAATGGTGCACATTTTTGGAGCACTTGTTTATATTTTTTTTTACACATTAGAAAAGTTTTGATAAGATATATGTAAAACACAAAATTGAATGTCTTAGCCAGGCGTGGTGGTGCACGCCTTTAATCCCAGCACTCGGGAGGCAGAGGCAGGCGGATCGCTGTGAGTTCAAGTCCAGCCTGGTCTACATAGTGAGTTCCAGGACAGCTGGGGCTACAGGGAGACCCTGTCTCAAAAAGACCAAAAAAAAAAAAAACTGAATGTCTTGAGCCTGTGAGATGGCTCGGCGGGTTAAGGCACTTGCTGCTAAGCCTGATGACCTCAGTTTAATGTCTGGAACCACATGGTAGAAGGAGAGAATCAACTCCTGCAAGTTATTCCGGACCTCCACATATGTGCCATGGCATGCCCTTGCCCACACACATGCACACATGTACATAAAATAAAATGAATTAAAATGAAAACATGAGTTGACCATTTTAAAAAACATTTTATTTATTATTTTTATTTTATGTGTATGAGTGTATTGCCTGCATGTAGGTGAGTGCACCCTTGTCGTGCAATGCCATGGAGGTCAGAAGAGGGCTTCGGATTCCCCTAGAACCAGAGTTAAGGACGGTTCCCAGAGTTAAGGACGGTTCGTAGCCGCCATGTGGGTGCTGGGAATTGAACCCGGGTCCTCTGCAAGAGCAGCCAGTGCGCTTACCCACTGAGCCACCTCTCCAGCCCCGATTTTAACCATTTTAAGGACTGGGAGCACCCCCATTGTTGTACGGCCATCATCACCATCCTCTTCCAGAGCCCAAACCAAGACTCGGGCCCAGAGTGGTAGCCCTTGCTTTAATTCTAGCACCAGGGAGGTGCATGTCTGTGAGGCATTATCTTGAAGTTCACTGTATTACAGCATATATCAGAATTTCCTGCATGAGGGTTTGCCTTGAGACAGGGTCTCACTCTTGAACTCACAATCCTCCAGCCTCTGCCTCCAAGCGCTGGGTTTAAAGGCCTGCACCACCATATCAAGCTCAATTTCTTTTCTTTTTAAGGCCGAGCGATGTGCCTTTGTATGCATGCAGCACATTTTGCTCATCTACCATTCACCCCCCCACCCACCTCTAGATGAACACTGAGGGGTTTCCTGGCTGAGATTTTAACTTAAATAGCTTTAGGGGGCTCTTGCACCATACCTACCTACCTGCACGGTTTATTCAGGGCCCAGAAATCCCTTTTACATTAGCCAAATAAAATATGATCCAGAAGATGGAGGATGCATTTGAAGGTCAACTGTAGCCTTCATCTGGACTGCCTCTATGCTCGTTTGATGTCTCACACTCCAACATAGAGCTCAGGAGAACAGACCATTTGCATGGGTCTTAGCAGCCCACTTTTGGTCTGTGGCTGGAGTCAGATGCCCTCTGGACTGGGCTCTTGGTACACAGGTAAAACAGTAAAATGACAGGTTCCAGGAGGAGAACAAAAGGGAGGGGAGGCAAAGAGACAAATGATCATATGGGTAGATGCTCAAGTGCACATGCATATGTGTGCTGCATATGTGTTCTGTGTGTATACATATGTGTTGTGTGTATATGCGTGGTATAAGTGTGTGATGTGTATACATGTGTGCATACCTATGCATACATGTGCAGAGGCCAGGGGAGGACATCAGGGGTCATGCTCCATCACTTTCTGCCTTATTTCCTCCAGGCAGGGTCTCTCACTGAACCTGGAACTAGGCTGGCCTCACCAAGCCTCAGAGATCCTCCTGTTTCCTCCCATAGCATCACTACTTCCAGTAAGTTCAGGCAGTAAGTTCTTACTCACTGAGCCATCTCCCCATCCCAGTAGATGCTGGTTTTTTTTTTTTTTTTGGTCTTTTTGAGACAGGGTAGCTCCAGCAGCCTGAAACTTGCTTTGTAGACCAGGCTGAACTCAACTCATAGAGGATCTGCCTGCCTCTGCCTCCCAAGTGCTGGGATTAAAGGCGTGCGCCACCAGATGCTGTTTTTAAAGAACATCTGTGCATTTTCAACAGAACTCCATCCTGGCCAGATCCCCAGTATAAACCATGAAGGGACAGACCGGAAGGAAGGAAGGAAGAAGGGAAGAAGGGAGGGAGGGGGAGGGGCAAGGGGGGAGGAAGTGGAAGGAAAGGAAAGGAAGAAGGAGGAGAGAGACAGAGAAGAGGGGGAGAAGGAAGAAAAGAGGAAGAGAGGGTCAGAGGGAGAGAGGGAGGGGCCAGTGCTGCTCCCATGAAGCACAGTCATCCCTTGGTGTCCACAGGGCACAGGTGCCTGGCCAACCTCTCCACAGAAACCCAAGTCTGAAGATGCTGAGCCCATCTGTAATATGGAAGGCACTTACAGAAACCACAGGCCTCTCCTTGCAAACTTTGTCTCCAGATGGTCTAGGACACCTGACACCATGTGGGGAGCCAGGCTCAGGTCCTCTCCAGGCCCTCACAGGCTAGAGCTTTGATGTCTTCCACCCGCAGCCAGTGGAAAGAAAAGGAGCAGGTCACCTCCTCCCTTCTCTTTAAACCTTTGCCCTGGGAGGGACGCTCTTTCCTGCTGCAATATTCAATAGATAAGGAAGAGTCACAGGGCCACATGGGCAGAGCCAGGGGATTTGTCATGTGTGGCAAGTCAGTCACTGCATGGTGACCACTGCCTACTTACCAGAGTGTTTTGTTTTTGGTGAGGTAGCTGTCAAATTTTAAGTTGTACTCACTCTGTGAAATAGCAAGTCTCCTAGAAATTGATTCTACAGAGATGTTTATAATAGGTGACAGTTCTCTGTACAGGATACTGATTGCAACATGTTGGACAATAGCAAAAAAATCAAAAAGACCCAAACTGGGCATGGTGGTGTGTGTCTATATTGGCAGCTGCTCAAGAGGCTGAGACAGGAGGATCCCTCCAGCCCAGGAGTTCAAGGCCAGCCTGAACAAACCATATCTTGTCTCAAACACAGAAAGATGTGGGGTTGGATAGAGAGAGAGGAGAAAGGGGGAGAAACAGAGAGAGGGGGAGGAAGAGAGAGGGAGAGAGAGAGGGAGGAGGGAAGAAGGAGGAGGAGTGAGAAACTGGGCAGCCCAGGTCATTTTGTGGAACCACCTACAGCATACATTAATTCCTAAGGTTACAGTCTAGCTCCTGTGCGGCTCTGTCCTTACTTCCTAGATGGAGGATAGAGTGGCCACTTCAGAGTGCCCACCTCTCCATCATATATTTTAGAACAAGTCCCAAGTCAGGCTTCAGAGGGTGTCTGCTCTATTTTGTGTCCAAGGATTAGATCTCTTATTCCTCATACCAGTTGGTGTCTCTCATTTCCCCAGCAAGGTGGAACCTGGTACCCAGCACAGCTGGACACTTGTCCCTGTGCACATGGGAAGAAAGAGGTCACAGATGCTCATTCTCTCCCTGCCCTTTCCCTATAGCTGCTCTGTGTGGCAAGCTGGGACTAAGGTGCATCTTTAGACTTCATTTGGTTCAGCTGCATTTCACATGTGGCTCTCATTGGACGTGGGCAGGTGCATCAGGCCAGCTCTATGATTGCGGCCACTTCAAGGCTATGTGCAGTGGTTTTGGGCAGTGTATTTTCTTCTGTTTATCGTCCCCATTGTCTTCTTTTGCACCGTGTTTGTAACACCCAGCTGCTCCTTCCTAGGTGAGGTAAATCCACATGCTTTGCCTTTTTCTGCTGTTGGGCAAACACAGATGATGAGATGGGCACACCTGATCATGACGCTCTGCAGGTGCCCAATGGACCCTAGCTGGAGAGCATCCGCTGGTTGGGGAGGGAGGGGGTCTGTTGTTGGGGACTCCTGCTGTTTTGGGTTGTAGTCTTTCCTTGTCTGGATAGCCACATGCCGGCTCTGCACGAATGGAAGGACTCCTCTTCTCAGCAGGGCGCCCCCCCTTCCTGACTCATCTTTGAAGTAGCCGCCACAGATACATGGCCTCTGGCATAGGAACTGCCAGGTTTTCCTGTGTGATAATCAGGCAATGTCTGGCAGCCTGGTGGAAGCCCACCACCACATGTAAATGGGGCATCCTAAAAGCACCTATCAACTAAGGCTTTTGCCACTGTCCCCGCAGTATAAATATCCTGGCTTCCCCTTAATAAATCGGAGTTGCATCAGAAGCTGTGTCTGAAGCTGTATCATTGAATATTGCATCTCCCTGGAGAGAGCTGTCTCTTCCTAAACAAGGACTCCGGGAGATTCTGCTTTCGCCTTCCCGCATCTCCCCACGTGATCCTGCGGCCTACGGATCTGGTACCTTGAAGGAGTGCCCTGGTAGTTTGGAATGGAACCCGCCCAGGCAGCTGACAGTGGTCCTCTAGAGCCGCCAGCCCTGGTAGCTGCGGAGAGCTTCAGCACTGGGGAGAAACAGGGACCCGAAGGACTCCGGGAGATTCCGCTTTCGCCTTCCCACATCTCCCCACGTGATCCTGTGGCCTACGGATCTTGTACCTTGAAGGAGTGCCCTGGTAGTTTGGAACGGAACCCGCCCAGGCAGCTGACAGTGGTCCTCTAGAGCCACCAGCCCTGGTAGCTGCGGAGAGCTTCAGCACTGGGGAGAAACAGGGACCCGCCCCAGCGGGGGAGAGCCAGGGACCGGAACAGCAGACTCGGTGTGCACACCCCAGCAGCGGGCTGCACCCCAGCAGCGCGCCCAGCAGCTGGTGCTCTGAGATCCCTGCGAGCCCATAGTCTGTGTTTGTCTCTGTGTACACACAGGACAGTACAGATATCTGGGGTGTCAAAGCCCCTGGGGCTGGAGTTAAAGGAATTTGTTAGCTACCCATTGTTGGTTCTGGGAACCAAACCCAGGTCTTCTGCAAGAGCAGCAAGCACTCCTAACTGCTGAACCAGCTCTCCAGTCCCCACACTTTGCCTTTTAAATCACATCCGTGAGGGACATGTGCGTCTTTGTCACTTTCCTAAAATGCCCTGTCACAGCTATCCTGGGGTCATTGATGCTGTCCTGTGGGTTGTAAGAACCTGGTGATGATGAAAGGTCCTCATGGGGATAAGTTGAGGCTCTGTGGCTAGGATCAACAGAGTCCCAGAAACACACTCCTGGGGAGGAGAGGGACCACTCCCGAGGACACGAGGGATGACTGTACTTGTTCCCACCCTGTGGTGTGGGAGGGACGGAGGCATGCAGAGGCTGAAAGAAGTGCGGGGGGACCCCACAGCTAGCTGATATGAGCTGGGTGGAGGTGGGTCGTGTAACCCTGAGACCAAGTATCTTTCCTGGTGTGCCGTTTATGTCTTCTTTACTGAAGAGTTCAGCTGCCAGGCCAGGGTTTGGAAGATGCCTGACAATTTTTCTAGGCTATATTATTCTTTCTTTAATCTACCCCCCCCCATCTACTTTCCTCTCCTTCCTTCCTCTTTGCTGAGTTTCATACATACTAGGTGAGGCCTCCACCACTGAGCCATACTCATTGACGGTTCTAAGCAGGAGCTCTATTTCTGAGACACATACCCCAGCCCCTCACTAGGCAGGGGTGCTACCCCTGAGCCACACTCCCTAGCTCCTGTTTAGCTCAGGAGTAGATTATACACAGCACATCTAACCTGTGAGGTTCTACCTTTTGCATGGATGTAGCAGGGTGTTCAGGAGGGATGGAAGATTCTGCCAGTGTACTGGAAACCTCGTAGCAGGGGTTGGTGTGATTCAGAGACGCTAGCCCCATCGCCCTTGTTCAGTTTTATTTCTGTAAAACAAGCAGTGTTTATACAAAGGAATAGAAGAGCCTTTTCAGGACACTGGGAAAGTGTTGGGTTAAAACACAGAAGATTTTTGAAATGATCAGTTACAGGCAATTCAGACTGAGGTTTTGGGCAGTGAATAGAGAAGCTTAACAGCACAGACAGGATGGATGTGTTAACCGCCACACGTTCCAAGATTTGAAAGGAAATCAGAGGGTCCCTCCACTGGTCACCCAGAGATGAGCTAGTAACTTTACAGCAGAGAGAGCAAACAAGGAGCCAGGCCTCCTTCCTACAGAGGGGTTTTGCCATTTGGGGCCATTTGTTCTCTGCATTTATCCACTGCATACCTGTAGGTACTGACATCATTTCCAGAATATTTGTGCATGAGGCTTAGCTTCCCAATTCCATTTCATTCCTGACAAGTTTCCGATGGATTCTGAGAGGCTCACGTGGGAACGATCAGCCCAGAGTTGAAAAGATGTTACCGACAAAGGGCAGAATCCAAAATCCATGTAACATATGACTCTAAGAACTAAGAGACTATGATACCCTGTGGGATCTGGGCTAACTCTCTCTATCCTCACCTCCCCTGTCCCCTCTTCACTCAGTCATAGCCACATGGCCTCCTGCTGGGTCCATAGCCCAGGGCCTTTGCATGTTCTGGTCAGAAAGCCAATTCCTGTATCACCTCCTGGTCCCAGCTTGAGTGTCACCGACACCATGTGGTTGCCTTTGGGCTTCACTGAACCCATAACTGGCTCACTCAACATATTCTCTATCCTGGCAGTCTTTGTTAAGGCTGAATTGTCTCCCATCTGACGTTCATTTACTCAATCCCAAGTACCTCCCAATATGTTTGGATTTGGAGAAAGGGCCTTTTAAATAGGTAATTAATGGGCTGGGCATACAGCTCAGATTGATATAGTGCTTGCCTAACCTGCATGAGGCCCTGGGTTTGATTTCCAGCACTGCATAAAGCCAGGTGAGGTGGCTCATATCTGTAATCCAGTACTTGGAGGCTGATTGTGGTGGTTTAATGAGAATGTCCCTCCAAGTACTGGACACTTGGTCCCCAGTTTGTGCTGCTGTTTGGGGAGGTTCATGGAACCTTTAGGAGGTGGGGCCATGCTGGAGGAAGCATGTCACTGGGGGTGGGCTTTGAGAGTTCATAGCCATGCCCACCTCCAGTCTGGCTTTCTCTGCTTCCTGTGCCTGCTTGAAGATGGGAGCATTCGACTTTCTGCCCTGGCTGCCTCCTGACTCCTCCTGCCTTGCCTGCCCTACCTGCCCTACCGTGGTGGACTCTTTCCACTCTGGAACCATAAGCCAAATAAACTCTTCCTTCTATAAGTTGCTTTGGCCATAGTGTTTTATCATAGCAACAGAAAAGTAACTAATACAGAAGTTGATTCTAGGGGGGTGGGTTGTTGCTGTGAACTGACCATGAGGATTTTTGGAGAAATGTGGAAGACTTTGGGAATTTGGACCAGAAAAGCAGTTGAATGTTGTAAACAGAGCTTAAAGGTCATTCTAGTAGGAGCCTGGAAGAAAGTAATGCTGAGAACAAGGTAGTTCCAGTAGGAAATATGGACTTGAACAGCCACTGGGGTATTTGGTGAATAATCTGGCTGCCTTCTGCCCATAGCCTAAAAACTTGCCTGAGGCTAAGTTGAAAAGTAACAGACTATTGTCTTTGGTGCAGGAAATTTCAAGACAGCTTAAGGTAGAATTGGTGGTATGGGTTTTACTGGTGAATATTACAGAGATCTACAATGTAAAGGAGCAAATGGGTCAGAAAGAAAGAGAATGTGCAATCTGAAGAGAAAAAGCACTAGGAGGATAAATGTTGGCACTGAGGCATGTGTGAGGGGAGGCTCTCTTTGATAAGGAGATTAGAACCATAAAGGAGAAGCCTTTATTTGTACTTAAAGCAATAGAAAGATACCTTTGAGGAAAGACCCTGCACAGCCAAGCCTCCAACTTAAAAACGGAAAGACCTAAGGAGTTTTCTGCTCTCAGAAAATACGGATGAAGCAGACCAAGCTGGCAGTGAACTTAGCAGTCTTGTTCACACGGTGCTGGCTTTAGAGGGATGAAGGTCATCAGTTCTTCCTCCAGGATTTCAGAAAGTCTTGGAGTCTGGTAAGTGAGCAGGATGGAGGTCCCTGTGTAAAAAAGACCCTGATGGGCCAAGAGGCCCTGAGAAACCATTGTGAAGCTGTGAAGGTCAAGCCTGGTTTTCAGTGGAGACCCCGAGATGTTGGAGATGTCAGAGCTGTGAGACATCTGCCAAGGAGAGCTGTAAACAGGGGTGGTATTGGCTCAAGAGAGAGATATATGTTGTATGCAGCAAAGCTGGAGGTGCTGAGCCATTTAAGCCCTTTGAAGTAAAGTCCCAGACATTGGACATGAAGCTATTGGTTTTCATGGTAGTTTTCTGTCTTGCTTTGGTCCAGTATTTCCTCAATTTGTCTCCATCCCTCCCTTTTGGAATGGGAATATGTATTTGGTTTCATTGTATGTTGGAAGTGAAGCTACTTAGGGTCTGTTCTGGGGTCCTTTTCTTCAACAGGTAAAAACTGACAAGACAAGAGGTTGGTAGCCACAGCACACAGCCAAGGTTTATTGAACTGAAGCATAAGTAAAACTCCACCTAGTAGAAAGACAGACTCCCCATATAGGGAGGGGATCAGAGGTGGAGCATGGTCTACATCCTAAAGAGTCTGGGTTCTTGTATTTTATAGGGTAGGAGGTAGGACAGGACTGGGCTCCCCTTTCCCCACTTTGGATTGGACAAGGTAGGATGCATGTTGCTGGTTGGTTCGTTCATATGAAAACAGGAACCTGACTGGGCAGAGCAAGGGTAGGAAATTTGAGATTCCCACTAGAGGGAGCCCCTTGGAGGGAAACAAAGCCCACCAAAAGGGACAACTTTGAACAAGAAGCTGGAAGTAGGCCACCTTGGATACTAGTGAGAGTAACTAGAACACAGCTGAATCTATTCTGGGGCCTCCTCTGCTGTCGGGGTCTCCCCCTTGGACTATCTGCCTATTTCAGTAACTGTCTCCTGTTCTCTTTCGTTCCCCTGTCAGTGGTCACCTTAACTGCTGACTGGGTGCAAAGGTGTCATTTTTTCTGACTGCTTTCTGCAGATTGGGTTCATAAGTAGTGACAACAGTTGGGATGGCTGTTGGACAAGTCTATCTAGGAGGTGTTGGCAGGGACTTGCTCCGGGGTTGGTTGCTGTAGTATAGTTGGGTTGTCCAAGAAGACTCCATAAAAAAAGCCTACTGGGTGTTATGCTTTAACCTCAGAGTGTTTGGAAGCAGGAGGGGTAAAACCTGCCTTTTGATGATAGCCACAGTGCCCTCTGCAGCCTCAATAAATGCAAAAGACTATCCCTGAGAGAAACAACACAACACCAACTAGAAGGACAGTGAGGAGAATTCTACCTGCCTGGACCTGGCAGGAGTTAGAATCTGGGGGAGAGCAGATATCCAAACCAGTCAAAATATCCTCGTCAGGCTTTCCCATATTCCTTTATATCTTTTACCACATGTTGTCTTCCTTGACGTACTATTTTCTTTAGTTGGTGAGTTACTGCCACTTGGTCTGGCCACATAGGGCCTATGGGATGAGACCCTTCAACTGGGGGTGTTCCTGAGCCTGAGCAGAGGGCTATGGGGAGAAGTTTGACCCACAGAAAGGGAGTTTCCTGAATTAGTCTCTTTAGAGATACCACCAGGTACAGTCAGGTGGTATTGTATTCCCAGAGCCTGTGATGAATCTGGAGTGACTTCAGCCCTAAAGGCTGGGCCGTTACCACTCTGGAGGCTCCTGGGTAGTCCAAAGTGAGGCATTATCTCTGAGAGTAATACTCTACTGCTTCAGAAGATTTTTCTATTTTACATGGGAATGTCTTTATCCAACCAGGGAAAGTCTCCACTAGGACCACAGGCATTTAGACTTGGGGCCTCCAGGCATGTGGATAAAGTCTAGTAGCCAGTCCTCACCTGGTTATGTCCCCTGCCTCTGTGTTCTGTGCAGCTATAAGCGTCTGTTAGAAGGGTTCTTTTTTTTTTTTTTTTACATATCTCACACCCTTGTATTATCTGTTGATTGTGTCCCTGAGGCCTTGTCCTTTGAACATCCTTTCAACTGTTTTCTTGTTCTAAATGACATAATTGATGTAAGGTTTAAAAAATATATTTTATTTACTATTTTTATTTTATGTATATGCCTGTATTGCCTGCCTGTGGGTAAGTGCACCCATGTCATGCAGTGCCCGAGGAGGACAGACGAGGCTGCTGGATCCCCTGGAACTGGAGTTATAGACAGTTGTTAGCTTCCATGTGGGTGCTGGGATTGAATCCGCGTCTTCTGCAAGAACAGCCAGTGTTCTTAATTGCTGAGCCGTCTCTCCAGCTCCTTGATGTAAAGTTTTAATTACCTTCCATTGTGTACTCAAGGGAGCAAAATTTGGCCTACAGGGGCTAGCCACCATCCCTAAGGATTGAACTGATAATTTTCTTTTGTGACCAAAGATAATTCTTCTAAGGGAATATTCAGGTCTCCCAGGGGATAGTAGGGACTTATCCCAGAGAATGGGGCATTCTCCATGTCCCAGTGCAGCCCATGTGGCCTCTGACTTTGCTGCTTTATTATCTGTAGCTACTGGGTCACCCTCCTGATGGCCAAGGTGCTGAATTACTGCTACTTGGGAGGGTAGTAAGACAGCATCAAGGAGTTTGAGTATCTTCTGAGACTGTTTTATGGGGTCCCTACTGTGATCAAGAGACCTCATTCCCTCCAAATGACAGCCCGAGCCTGGAGGATGAGGAAGGCATATTTGAAATCAGTGTAGATATTTACCTTTTATGCCATTTGATAATTCCAGTGCTTTGGTAAGAACTACTAATTCTGAAGCTGGGTGTGGTGTCACATACCTTTAATCCCAGAACTTGGAAGGCAGAAGCAGGAATCTCTGAGTTCAAGGCCAGCCTGGTCTGCATAGCAAGTTCCAGGCCAGCTGGGGCTACAAGGAGACCCTGTCCCAGAAGAAGAAGGAGAAGGAGAAGGAGGAGGAGAAGGAGAAGGAGGAGGAGGAGGAAGAGGAGGAGGAAGAGGAAGAGGAAGAAGAGGAGGAGGAGGAGGAAGAGGAGGAGGAGGAGGAAGAGGAGAAGGAAGAAAAGAAGAGGAGGAGGAAGAGGAGGAAGAAGAAGAGGAGGAGGAGGAAGAAGAAGAGGAGGAGGAAGAAGAAGAGGAGGAGGAAGAGGAGGAGGAGAAAGAGGAGGAGGACGAGGAAGAGGAAGAAAAGGAGGAGGAGGAAGAAGAAGAGGAGGAGGAGGAGGAAGAGGAGGAGGAGGAGGAAGAAGAGGAGGAGGAAGAGGAGGAGGAGGAGGAGGAGGAATTGATTCTATTTATTCTGCTAATTGAGCACTGGAATTCTTGGGAATGGGTCTTGAATCAAGTAGTCCAGAATCTGAGACCACATCCTATTCTGCATGACATATTCCTTTTTTTATGAAGGAACGCCCATCGGTGTACAATATTAAGCCTGTGTTCTCCAAAGGCTAGTCAGCTAGGCTGTGATGGGCTGCATAGTTCTCCATGAGGATCTCTTCACAAGAATGAATGGGTTCAGCCTCTCCTTTGGTGGGTGGTGGGTGGTAAGTAGCTGGGTTGAAATTATGGCAGGTTTTAACAGTAATCTCAGGTCTTTCAAGCATAAGGGCCTGGTATTTAATCAGCTGTCTGTTAGCCATAGGTTCCCATTTTGAATTAAGAGTGCCCCTGATACCATGGGGCACGTAGACTGTCAAGGGATACCCTAGGGTAAATTTTTGAGCCTCTGGTATCAGAAGCCCTACAGCTGCCACTACCTGGAGTCAGCTGGGCCATCCCTTGACCACTTGGCCTAATTCCTTGCTTAGCTATCCTACAGGCTGGTAGGAAGGCCCGATCTGAGTAATCATTCCCAAGGGCTGTGCCCTGTTTTTCAGTAGCATATAGTTGAAATCTCTGTTGAGTATCAGGCCTAATGCAGGGGCCAAGTTTAGGGCCTCTTTGAGTTTTTGAAATGTCCTTTGTAATTCTGGGACTCATCCAGTCTGATTAAGGTCTCTTGTCTGTGTCTCCTTAAGTGCCTGATAAAGGCTTAGCAAGTTCTGCATACCCAGGGATCCAGGTTCTACAGTATCCAGTAACACTGCAAAAGGCTCTTAGTTGTTTGAGGGTCTTAGGGAGAGGAAAAGTTAAGATTTTATAGAACCATTCAGGTCCCTGATTCCTTTAGATAATACCCGACCTAGATAGGAGAACTTATTCTGATATAACTGAGCTTTTTCTTATAAGACCTCATAGCCTCTGTCATCCAGAAAATTAAGGAGAGAGTCTGTCTCTCAGAGATAATTTCCTTAGTTATACTATATAAGAGGAAATCACCTGCATATTGAATTAGAGTGGCTCCTGGATAGGTCCAGTTCATTAGGTCTTTGGCCAGGGCCAGGCCAAATAAATGGGGACTGTCTTGAAAGCCATGGGTAAGACTGTCCATGTAACTTGGCCTGCTTTTTGAGTAGGGTCCTCAAATACAAATAGAGGTTGTCTGTCTGGGTGAAGTGGGATGCAGAAAAAGGCATCCTTGAGATCAAGCACTGAATAGTACCATCATAAGGGTGCAAAGTTTAGGGACCACTAGGAGGAGACAGCGTACTGTTTCATTGATCAGTCGGAGGTCCTATATGAGTCTCTACTTGTTGGGGCCCCTTTTGACTCCTAAGATGGAAGTGTTATAAGGTCTAGAACATTCAATTAGAAATCCTTGTCATTTTAGGTTAGTAGTGATGGGGATTAATTCTTCCCTAGTCTCGGAGATACTGCTTTTGATGAAGGCAGTAGAAAGGGTCTTTAAGATGAATAACCACAGGGATTCCTGTTCTAGGTCTTCCAATGGTAGTTCCATAAATCCATACTGATTGGGAGATGTTGGTTTCTACTAAAGGCAAGCCACAGTTTTGTCCTGGGCAGGGAGCAATAGTTGTATTTAGAGTAGGGACAGCAAATCCTTCTCTAATAAAGGGGCAAGAGAGTCAGGCAATATTAGAAAGGTGTGACAGAAATGGAGATCTCCCATGAATAAGCTTGCCCAATATGCTCGAACAGCAGTGGAATTTGAGAATGAGGAAATTGATCTGTTGAGCCTCCACAGCCAGAACTGCCTGGGGCCCCTATAGGTGGCTACGTATGATGGGAAGCAATATGAGCAATCTCAGGACCAGTCGTGTTGTCAGAGAGAATGACCTGAGCTCTGATCAGTTCCCGGGGCAGTGCCTCCTCCAATGATTCCTCTTATAGTTGGGGCAGGGTCTACCTCTGAGCACCTTCCCTTCAGAAATGGGCTTTCCATCCACAGAGGAAGAACCTTTTTGGTCTGGACTGATCTCCTGGAGGGCAGCTGTTGATTCCCACGATATCTATCTTTTCCCCTTCCCTGCTCTTGCCCCTCCTGATTGTCCAAATTAGCAGCTTGGATGAAGTCATCCAAGGCTTGCTTGTTTTGACCACCAGCTTTTGAAGTTTCTTACCAATGGCTGGGGCTGACTGAATGAGAAATTCGTCCCTCAGGAGGCTCTCTTCTTCCTGTGACCCTGTTTCTACATTGGTGAACTTTCTCATAGACTCCTGGCATCTGTTCAGGAAGGCAATGGGGGGCTCTTTATCTTCTTGATAAATGTGGGACAGTTGAGAGTAGTTTCAGGGTTTTTGAGACCCTTTATAACAATAACAAGAAATGGCTACTGAGCCATTTGCCCCTCCCACCCCCAGCGCTCCATTCTGGATTTGGGGAGGGAACTACCCCATCTCCAGTGGGTATTCTATTTCTATTATTTTTTCCCCTCACTCCAGTGGTATAAAAATCATTTGCAACCCAAATGGCCTAATCTAAAATTCATCTCATTTTTAGGGCGGTTACAGTTTGTTCTAACAATAGCATTATATCCCTTCAATTCAGTTCATATATTGGTCAGGATTTTCAGTGTAATTTCCCAGCTCTCTTTTAATCTCTTTAAGTTCAGTCAAAGAAAAGCAAACACGGACATGTTCCTACCCTGCCCTAGTAACTCAGAAAGGAAACATTCCTGTGGGTAGGGGGTCCCCAGGGTATTTTAGCACCCTGCTTGGTTTTTGAGGGAGCCCCCAAGGAGACCTCAGTTGGTTTTTTATTCTGGCCAGAACTGTCCTCTGGATTAGAGCATACTACTGCCAGAATCTGGGAGTCTAATCTACATTTTTTTTTTTTTTTTTTTTTTTTTGCTAATTCTGGGTGATCCTGGAGATAAAAAAAGAGTTGCACATAAGGGTCTCTCAGCCCATTTTCCTTCCCTCTTACAAAACAGATCTAGTTGGAGTACAATGTTATAACTTATGGTCCCTTCTGGTGGCTATTTTTCTCCAGCCCGTAAGGGATAGTTGGGCCAGGCATGATGAAAAAAGAAAGTAAGCACTGCCTTATTGAGGATTTGGGGATCTAGCTTTTACCAGTTATTGAGGAGGCAAAACAGTGGAGAGAAAGAAGGTGTCTTTGAAGCTGTGTTTCCCATCTGTAAAGCAAAAACATAACCAGGGTTGTCCGATCCTTACTGTTCTCTCTCTGGCCTTATTCTGGAATGGTGCCTCCAACTCTGAGGGCATGGTCCAACAGTGTCGCTCCAGGGACTCTGTTTCTAGTATGAGACTTACCTGCACCCACGGTCCTGGATCTGGATAATTTCACCTATATCCTAATGACGTCTGACACCCCCATTCTCAGAAGAACAATAGATCCCTTATTACCTTCCCTAGGAAGGGATGAATGAGGACTAGAATTGTTAAAAGCTCTAGAGAAGGGACCTCCTTTTTCCTGAGTTTAAATGTCTCTGGAGGGTTTGATTATGTGGCTTGATAAAGACTAGACCAATATTTATGTTTATGTTCAGGTAGCGGGAAATGGTTCCTAGTTTATCTCATAAACAAGTCTGAAAATGTGGTAGCCAAACCAGTAGGTGGTATATTCTCAATTCTCCATAAATGTCTGGAGTTCTTGGAGGGCAGTGGGTAAAGGGGGAGTATGGTGACCCAGATGATGGAGGAAGGGCCAAAAGCCCCAGGGTGTTCAGAAGGAGAGGTAGATTGTGAGGAGAAAAAATCTTCCTTTGAGGGAGTTTGTTGAGAATTTGTCAGTTCTTTCTCATCTGAGTCACAGTAGGGGCAGGTAGACAGTAGAGGTTCCCCCAGAGATGGTCAGAGTCTGAGCCAATAGTGTCCCCCCACATGTGTCTAAAAAGGAAGCCTGAGGTAGTTTGTCCTTCCACTCATTGCTGTTCCTAATTCAACCATTTCAGCTGGGGATCGGGGGCAGGGTTTCTAATAGACATTTTCCTGTTGCAGTTTCCAGCCCTTGGGCTGTGGAGTCCTCTAGAGTTCCTAGGGGCACCTTTTTGGCATGAGGTAGGTCAGCACAAACCTCTGAGCTAAGGTTGAGCAGACCACCATCAAGCTATATGAAGGCACGCCACAGATTGTCCTAAGGCTCCATGGGGAAAAAGCCTTGCTACTAGGGATAAAAAATAAGTCACCGGCCTGGGAATTCAGCAGCAGCTAGCCTCGGCTGGGAGATTTCCCTGCTTTCATGGTACATAAGACATCCTGGAAAATCATGTTTTCTGATCCCTTGGCAGTTTGGCCTGGTTGTACTGACCTTTAAATGAGTCAGTGGGCTTCAGGGAATTCCCTGTATGGGCCACCAAATGAAGACTAGGACTAGGTAGGATGCATATGTTGCTAGTTGGTTCATTTATATGAAAGCAGGAACCTGATTGGGCAGAGCAAGGGTAGGAAATTTGAGATTCCCACTAGAGGGAGCCCACTGGAGGGAAACAAAGCCCACCAAAAGGGACAACTTTGAACAAGAACCTGGAAGTAGGACACCTTGGATACTAGTGAGAGTAACTGGTGTTAGATTTAGAAGAACAGAGAAAGAATAAAGTTTAGATAAACAACCAGAGCCAAACCTTTCAGCAGACTGAACGGTGTTTAGTCAGCGAGATGGCAATGCCTTCCCTCGGGAATGAGAAGTTGTGCGAGGGAGGGGATTTTGTAGATGATACAGAGTTGGGAAAAAAAGAGCACATCCGGCTGTGGAGTCTGAGCTAAGGTGTCCTTGGGAAACACATGCCCCCTCTCTTCCTGGAGCTGTTTGCTTGCACAAAACAAAGAAACTGTTTCAGCTTGGATGTGGCTAATAACAGTGGCACAAGGACAGCAGAGAGACCCTGGCTGGAGGAGTGGGTTGTCTGGCCTTTCTGTGGCTGTGGCCCTCCATCAGGCCCGAGATAGGGATATGGCTGTTAACAGTGGGGCTAAGGCCCCCTTTGCTGTCTAGAGCCTTCTCCCCGACTATCTGCCTAATTCAGAGCTATGTCCTATTTTCCTTCAGGAGTATGCAATTTATTTTTAGATTTTGCATGAGGTAGCAATTAAAGTGCCTTGACTCTCAGAAGAGACTTTGGACTTTTGAACAGTGTTTAGACTGTTAAAGACTATGGGGACTTTTAAAGTTGGACTAGAAGCATTTTGCATTTATAAGGTCTTGAGGGACCAGGGAGGGAGGTCAGGGAGTAGAATGTGGTGGTTTGAATGAGAATGGCCTCCATAGGCTCCAAGTATTAGACACTTGGTCCCCAGTATGTGCTGCTGTTTGGGGAGGGTCATGGAACCTTTAGGAGGTGGGGCCTTATTGGAGGAAGCATGTCACTGGGGGTGGGCTTTGAGAGTTCATAGCTATGCCCACTTCCAGTCTGGCTCACTCTGCTTCCTGTGCCTGCTTGAAGATGTGGGTGCTCAGCTCTCTGCTCTAGCTGCCTCCTGCCATGCCTACCCACCATGGTGAACTCATTCCTCTGGAACCATAAGTCCAATAAACTCTTCCTTCTGTAAATTGCCTTGGTCATGGTGTTTTATCATGGCAATAGAAAAGTAACTAATACACCGATAGAGAAGGATCACTGCAAGTTTGAGGCCAGTCAGGGCTATGGAGTGAGACCCTGTCTCAAACAAAAACAGCCTTCCCTTTGCACACTGGAGCTCTGCAATCTTGTCACTCTGTTAGGTGCAGTACCTTCCACACAAGAGAGGCTAGACGAAACACCTCAAGGTCAGGTGAAACTCATATTCCCCATAGTTGAGTCTTTACTGAGCACACAGATAGTTTTCCTTGCCATTATTCCCAAACACTGCTGTGTGTCAGTCACCTGCACATCGCTGCTCCTGGATTGAGTGTCAGGATCATCTACAGAGGAACCAAAGTCTTGGGGACTATGTGCCACGTTCTCTGTAAAGCTGTGCCTTTTTCCCTCAGGGACCTGGTCTCCTCAGGGCTTGAGGCTTGCGGGGGTCCTGGATGTGTTCCCCAAGGATACCAGTGGGCAGTTGTCCTTTCTGATGGCTGTCTTTCCTGATGGCTGTTCTTCCTTCCTGACAGCTGTCCTTCCTGATAGCTGTCCTTCCTGATGGCTGTCCTTCCTGATGGCTGTCCTTCCTGATGACTGTCCTTCCTGACATGCTTCCTGTGGCTTCTCTCCCTGATGCTCTTAAGTTCCTGAGCTCCACATACTGTCCTGGCTTATTCTGTTCTTCTGTCTGTCTCACACTAGAATGTCTTCCCCACATGAGTAGGGACATAGATCCATCTTATTCACAGCCATATCTCCAACACCCATCACAGGGTCAGGCACACACTGGGTGCGCACTCATTGTTTATTGAGTGAATAAGTGAATGGGGTCACAGATATCAGGGCTCTGAGTTCCTCTGGTTTTGAGGATCCACCCAACACTAGTATGTATGTGGGGTCTTGCTTTTCTCTTTTCAAACAACAGCTAAACTATGGTTTTTATAAAAAAAAAAAGAAAAAATTTTCAGACAAAGCCTTGCTGTCTAGTCCAGGCTGACCTCAAAATTCATCCTTCTGCCTCAGTTCCGGGGTGCTGGGATCACAGGCGTGAGCCAACTTGCTCCCCTTCTTCTCAGTCTAAATTCGCCGGACACATAGAAACAGCTAGAGGAGAAGGCTGAGAGTGTTTCAAGGCAAGAGATGATGAATTTCGCAGGTGATGATTATGCCACTTACGGAGAGTCAATCAGACACGGTCTCTTATGTATAATTTTGAAACCTGGCACTGTGCCCTGAAAACACATACAATTCTGTGTTGGTTTAAAAGTCATATAAAAAGGCCAGGCCTGGTGGTGCAGGCCTGCCATTCTAGCGACTCAGGAGGCTGAGGCAGAAGGATCAGGAGTTCAAGGTCATCCTGGACTACAGAGTGAGTTCCAGGCCAACATGGGCAACTTAGTGAGACTGTCTCAAAATAGAAAGTGCAACAGAGAGCTGGGGTAGAGTCAGAGTAGAACACTGGCCTAACATAGGGGAGGCCCTGTGCTTCATCTCCTGCACTCCAAAATGAAATATAATAAAATGAATTAATAAGTAAATAAATAAAATAGCTGGGCATGGTGACTCACACCTATAATCCTAGCACTGTGGGGGCTAAGGCAGGAAGACTGTGAGTTCCAGCCTAGCCTGGGCTGCATACAAGACTCTGTCTCAAAAGGAGTCAGGGGAATGGTGAGATGGCCCACTCAGAACAGGGCTTACTGCCAAGCTTGACAACACGAGTTCCCTCCTCACCACCCACAGGTTAGAAGGAGAGAACCAACTCCTGAAACTTGGCACATGTGTGTCCTCCCAAACGTAAACAATATAATAAAAAAATAAAACAAGGGGCTGGAGAGAGAGCTCAGTCAGTTAAGACCTGAGTTTGATCCCCAGAACCCACATTTTAAGTCAGGTACGTGGGTGCTTTACACTTGCAACCCTAGCTCTGGGGAGGAATGACACTTGAAGTCTTCTGGCCTCCACATGCACGTGTGCACACCCACACCCACACCTGCACAAACATGAACATATGCACACAACATAGAGATAAAATAATGAAACAAAGAAACTCAGCATACCACAAGAACAGCAGTGGGGTAAACTGCCTTCAAGGTGCATTTGAACTTGAACTTGCCCTGTCCAGAGTCTGGAGCTCACAGGGCAGAAGCCCATAAGACGGTGAGCAAGGGCTCTAGATGGCCCATTCCGCAGATGGTATCACCATCTGCAGGGAAGCCTTCCTCCTCGTGGGTACCTGGAGCTGGGTGAGTATTGCTGGGAGACAGCCACACCCTGCGCTCTTTCCACCCTTCGGGCCGCCTGTGTTGCTTGGCAGCTCCTAAGAGGTGGCCCTCCTGTGCCCCAGTTGCCGAGGAAACCCTCTCCGGTAGGGGCAGGAGCCGGTGGCCTCGGCTGTCTGCTGTTCCGCTGCCCTCTGCTCCCTCACTCTTCTCTCTCTCCTCTCTCCTTCCAGTTTCCTCTCCCGGGATTCCTGAGCAAGGCCCATGGATGCAGGGGCCCTCCTGGGGCTCTGACCCCATGCTTCCTCCCCTCAGTCATGGCGGCAGCCCGGGGCGCCCAGGCACAGGCGGCACCCGGGCAGGCGCACCCAGGCCCCTGCAAGACGCCTGGTTGCACCGGATGAGCAGCAGCCTTGAGGGGGCGGCTCTGAAACGGAGGGGTGGCGTAGTGGACCACCGCGATGTCATCTTGGCCCATCAGGCGCACAAAATCCACAGCACCCCGCAGGCCAGGAGGAAAGAGTGGGAGTAAGTATGGGTAGGGGGAGCTGTGCAGCTGTGCGGTGAGGCTGTGCGGGGTGGGCGGCTCAGGGTCAGGCCAGGCTTGAGCTGGCAAGCATTGGAGCACAGATTCTCATGACTCTTGACAGTCTACCTGAAGATTGCCTTGAGTGGGAGGCAGGAGGATCTCTGTGACTTCGAGGCCAGCCTAATCTACATAGTGAGTCTCAAAGGAAAAAAAAAAAAAAGGCTTGACTACAGTGAAGCTCTGGGTCCCCGGTAGCCAGAAGGGGTAACTGGGACTGGCAAGGGGATGCGCCTCACTGTCAGCGGCGGGCACACATTTCCTAGGGAATGCTTGAGAAACTCAGTCTTCTGGGAAAACCAGGGACTTTCTGTCCACTGCTTCTAACGGCAAGTTCCAGCGCCTGAGATAGACCTGCCTGCAGAAGGCAGTTGTGGGGGGCTACCTGGGGCTGGGAGAATGTGGTGGCTTCATGAGCTCTGGTCCTGGAATCTCTTGGCTCCTGGCTCATCACCTCCAAAGTGGATCTTCTGGAGCTGGAGGAGGGTGACAGCTACTTGGTACCCTGGACTGAGTGACTCTCCTGAACTTAGCATTGGCACCCGGGAACACAGTGGTGCTGGATATTTGAGGATGGAAGGTGATTGATAGGAAGGTTCGCCACAAGCTAGTCCTTTGATACTGCTGTTTTTCTGAATTGCTAGGGTAGCCTCCCCCTCCCCCCTCCTCCTCTTCCTCCTCCCTCCTTCCCTCCTCCTCTCCCTCCTTCCCTCCTCCTCTTCTTTTTCAAAGCTGTAGAGCTGGAGTGGGTTTCTGGACCAACAGTGGTGACTACGAGCAACAGGGTGATGAGGAGCTGAGGTTGGTGAGGACACTAGCCAGTTCAGGGGACCCGGAATCTGCTCTGCTCCACACCCTGTCAAGTTCAGCTTGAGGCCTGCCTGCTTCTCTCCAGCTGTCACTGTTTCCCTTTATTGTAGAAGGATGGGGGGTGGGGAGGGGAGCGTTGGGTGGTTGAAGCTAGGGGTGCTAATGGGGGTAGGACTCAGTCCTTCAGATTGAGAGGAAGCCTGCTCGGTGGCCCCTGCAAAGGTGCCTGAGAGTAGGGCGACACCTGGTGGCGCATTTAAGCATCTAAGGCAGGCAACTCGAGGATCTTTTATTTGGGCCGGTGCTGTGTTGCTCTTATCTTGGTGCTTTCTATCTGATACATATCCGTCCTTCTACTGGTCATCGCATCCACCCTCACAATCAGCATTGTGTCTACCCATGCAATTGTCCTATCCATTTGTCTTCTCTTGTACGTTTCCTTGACTCAATTTATCCATTCACCCACCGTCTGTCTGTCTGTCGTCTGGCAGCTGTCATCCTTTCATAAGTAACGGGAATGTCTGGATGGCTTTCCCAGGACTTGCCACCACCCAATCTCTGCCTCTCCCCTCTTCCTCCCCTTCAGTCTCACTCTAGTCCCCTTTCTCACTTTGTCTTTCCTGAGTTCTCTCCAAAGCAAGGAGGATTCTTTGTTACAGTGAGTCATTCCCACAGAGTTGTTGCAAAGAGATTTTGAGACAGGATCTCACTGTAGCCCCAGCTGACCTGGAACTCACTATGTAGACCAGGTTGGCTTCAAACTCACCGAGATCAGCCTGCTTCTGCCTCCCAAGTGCTGGGATTAAAGGTGTGGGCCACCATGTCCGCCTTAATTTATATTAATACTGACAGTGAATACCCACTGGGTAGCTGTTACTTGCCTCACTGAGCAGGCTCCACCCCACCCAGGGCTGCATTGGTTGCTCTCTCCAATGTGAGGGTGAGGCAAGGCAAAGATGGGTGAGGTGATCTGTCTTGGACTGCTAGCCAGAAAGCCACAGGCCTGGAGTTCTAATCCCATGCTGCAGGACTCCACATCATGCACTCTTAGTCAAACCTTTGAGGTGAGTTTTTAGCACAGAAAGTGGTGAAATTTGTTTCCAAATAACTTGGAAAATAAATTGTATTAGAGATAAAAAGAAAAGCACTGTAGGGTGTTTGGAATTAGGATGTATTTAAGGTGCTTCATTTGGGGGGCTGGAGAGACAACTCAGTGGTTAAGTGCACTGACTGCTCTTGCAGAGGACCCAGATTCAGTTCCCAGCATGCACATGGTGGCTAACAACAGTTTATAACTCCAATTCCAGAGGATCTGATGCTTTCTTCTGTCCTCAGGCATATTACACATGGGTGCACTTATATACATTAAGGCAAAAACATTCATACACATTAAATTAAATTAAATACTAAATTAAAAGGTGCCTCATTTTATTTTTATTTTCAGTACTGTGGGTGAACCCAGGGCCATGTACATGCTAGGCAGGTGCTCTACCACTGAACCATACCCCTAGCCCCTCGCTGGGGGATTCTACCCCTGTTTTATTCACTTTTACTAAGTTATATATATTTTACTAAACTTATTGCATGCAGGATAAAATACTCATAAAAATTAAGATGTTGAAACTGGAGCCATCAATGAAATACATAACACTTTAAAATAGTTTTTAAAATATTTTATTATTTTAATTTTATGTGTATAAGTGTATTGCCTGCATGTATGTAAGTGCACCTATGTTGTACATGCTCACAGAGGCCAGTAGAAGGTGCTGGACCCCCTGGAACTGGAGTTACAGACAGTTATTAACCACCATGTAGATGCTGGAATTTGAACCAGGGTCCTTTGCAAGAGCAGTCAGTGCTCTTAACCACTGAGCCATCTCTCCATCCCTTTAAAATGGTTTTTACCTATGTTTTTCTAACATATTTGTTTGCTTTTAAAAAGTTTTATTTGCATGTACATGCACATGCGTGTGTGTGTGTGTGTGTGTGTGTGTGTGTGTGTGTGTGTCACAGCTCACATGTTGAGGTCAGAGACAACTTTTGGGAGTTTATTCTCTTCCACCATGTGGGTCCTGTGGATCCAGCTCAGGTCATCAGGCTTGACAGCAGGCACCTTTACCTCCTAACCATCTCTCCACCCCCCCCATTTGTTTTTTGAGACAGACTCTTGATGGACAACCCAGGCTGGGTTCAATACCATCTTCCTCTGTCTAGCTCTCCTGCATGCTGGGCCTCCAAACCTACACTGCCTGACTGTGAGAGTTCCTTTTCATTGTCAACTTGATGGAATATAGAGCCACCTGGGAGAAGGGCCTCTGAGCCATCTCCCCAACCCTTGCAGGACTAGAATGAATAGGGGAGAATGGGACCCCAAGGCTAGAACTGGGAGCAGTTTATAAGTGTACCAGTACACTGACCTAGAGAGGTATTTCTCTAAGGCAGGGCTGGGAACAAAGAAAAATTCAGCTTTTTATACTGTTTTGCTTTAATATCTCTTATAGATAACAGTATACATTTTGATTGAAGTTTTTAGAAACCCCATGAGACATACACACTAAATGTTAGCAGAGGAGGAGGGAGACCTTGAGGGCTTGGACTGGGGTATCGGAAAGTCACACCTTAAGTTGCTTTTATCACAGCAACAGGAAAAGAAACTAAGACCTCCTGTGACCAGGAAACACCGACCTGCTCTAGGGCTTGCTTTCCCTCTTTGAATACTAACAGTGTTTAAAGGCATTAAAACACCATATACTGTTACCTGTGCTGAATAGCTGTCAGGACTTTGCCATGGTTGTGTCACAATCCCCTTTTCTCTTTGTTTTCTGGGGCCTTTTAGAGCAAATCTCAGACCTTACATGAGTTTATAAATTTGCAACCAGGTCTCTAAAGTACACAGACTGTTTTAGTATCACTACACTGACAATAGTGACTTCTACCCCTCACATCCAAGTTTCCTGGCTTATTTTTACACCCTGGAGTTCTTTGAGCCCAGGTCTGTGTAGTGTTTGATCATCCATTCTTTCTTTTCTTGTGGGAAATACACAGCACACAGCACAGGGTTCCCCGTAGGAAGAATACGGGGAAGTGGTGCTGTTACCCTGCCCTCCCTAACAACCAGCTGAAACTCTGAGCCCATTCCCACCCCAGCCTGGCCCCACCCCACCACTCTACTTTCTGTTTATGCATCTGCTGACCCTAGGGATTCCTCTGAATGGAGGCACCTTTAGTTGTCTTCTCTACATGTGGGTTCTGGGGATCAAGTTAGGTCTTAATGCTTGCGAGCACTTTACTGAAGGAGCCATCCTTCCAGCCACATCCTTACTTTATTCTTGTTATTTATTTTTATTTTTAATTTTTAAATCACAGGGTCTTTCTGTAACCCCAACTGGTCTGGAACTCACTATGTGGACCAGGGTGGCCTTGATCTCACAAAGATCCACTTGCCTCTGTCTCCCAAGTACTTGGATTAAAAGTATGTACTACCATATCCAGCTTTCATCCTTAAAAAAAAATATTTATTTTTTACGGATGCTAGAGACATAGCTCAGGGGTTAGGAGCACTGGCTACTCTTCCAGAAGACCTGAGTTGGGTTCCCAGGACCTATATGGTGACTAGCAACAGTTTATAACTCCAGTCCCAGGGGATCTAATACTGTCTTCTGGCCTCCATGGACACTGATCAATCATGAGAACCTAAATATGGTTACCAGTTTCCACATGGGGTGACTCACAACCCCTATAGCTTCAGGGGATCTGACACCCTCTTCTGGCCTCTGTAGGCACTGCACTCACATTTGCACATACTCACACAAAGACACATCCATAAAATGAAATAAAATAATTTTTTAAAAGAAGGAAGGAAGCCAGGTGTGGTGGCACACGCCTTTAATCCCGGCACTCGGGTGGCAGAGACAGGTGGATCTCTGTGAGTTCCAGGCCAGCCTGGTCTACAGAGTAAGTTCCAGGACAGCTGGGGCTACAGGGAGATCCTGTCTCAAAAAGACCAAAAAAAAAAAAAAAAAAAAAAAAAAAAAAAAAAAAAAAAAAAAGGAGGAAGGAAAGGGTGGGGGGAGGAGAGACAGAGACAGCAGCCTTCCACACTGGATTACTTGAACTGCTTCTAAGGTTGTGGGGCTGCAGCTCCTCTCACCCATACCCCAATGAGTGAAGCTAGTCCCAAGAACACCTTCCTGAAACTCTCCAACCTGTCTGGCCACCTTTTGTTAGCAATCCAATTACATTGCCTGTTTTGCTGTGTCCCTGGATAGATGGGCTCTTTGCTCATTGCTTTTTTCTACTTTCCAGGTGGAAGTCTCCTCAAGTCTCTTGTCCTGGTGTCACCACCATCAGCCCATTTCCATAGGTCCAGGCACACAGGATGTCCCACAGGTGCACTGGCTGTCTCATTTCTTGGGCTTGACTAGTAGACTGTTCCTACAGGAAGCTTGGATGTGTTTTCACGGCTGGATCCCTTCAAAGTCTGAGGCTATGACTGGCACTCAGCAGGTGCTCAGGAAGGACCTGTGGGTGAGCATAGTGAGACAGAATGAGGCAGAGTGACCAAGTAGCCAAGGGAATGAGGGTCAGTCACATCTAAGGGTCATAGAGCTAGCTCCCTCCCTCCCTTTAATTCCTCCCTCCCTTTTTTCCTTCTTTCTTCCTTCCTTCCTTTTTTTTTGAGACAGTGTCTCACTCAGGCTGGCTTGGCATTCACAGTGAACCTCCTGCCTAGTCTCCCCAGTGCTGGGACAACAGATCCGCACCTAGCATTTTCCTTCCTCCTCCCACCACCCTTTGATGGCATCTCACTATGTAGCCCAGGCTTATCTCAAGCCCTTGATCCTCCAGCTTCAGTCTCTAGCATGCTGGGTTTATAAACACCAGCAACCACACCCCACCTAGCTCAATGCTTTTCTTAGTTTTACAGGAAATGATAGATACAGAAGCTTGAATGCAACTGACCCTTGATTTCTGTGAGATCTGCATGTATTTAACTGACCATGGATCAAAAATATTTTTTCTAAGGTGTCATTTATGGGTTGAGGATGTAACTCAGTGGAAGAGTGTTTGCCTAGAATGCCTGATACCCGGGGTCATAGAGCTCCACCCACAGCACCTCAAGGAAGACACAATGTTGTTGACACGCATTCCGCACCTGGGCCTGTGGTTGTCAGGGAACTAGTCTTGGATACTTGCACACACTAGGAAATGATGGAACCAGAAAAATTGTCATATCCATCACCAAATATATCTTGGGATGAGAATATTTGAAATCCTTCTAAAAGCTATTTTGAAACGAAGCTATTATTACCTGCATGCTATGCGCTCACAGCTTTGGAGGTTGTAGTCTGAGGTTACCCACTCTGGTGAAACCTGTGTGCCATGAGGCACTTCACGCTGAGAGGCATGTGGTAGAGCAGAGCTGCTCACCTGAGGTCTGCTAGAAGGAGAAAGAGGGAGGGGCCGGGGTTGTAAATCCTTGCCCCCCCCCAGCCCCCGTGACCTCACTTCCTCCCACTACACTCTGCCTCTTGAAGTTCTACCACCTCCCCAACAGCACCACAGACTAGAGACCAGACTTTCAGCTCACAGCCTGTAGAGGACATGACACGTCAGGTGCGAATCCAAACAGTAAGTGGCCAGCAACATTTGAAAACTATGCCTCAGTGACCTGCTTCCTCCAACAGGCCAATGTGAACCAGATTAGCTACCTCATGATTGATCTCCTCTCAATAGTGTCCCCAGCTGGGGACCCTACCTTCCACACATAAGCCCTTCAGGGGACACCTAACAACCAAAACTTTCATCTGGTCTCCATGCCCACCTGTTCCACTTTCCAGAGTTCACCTGATAGTATTATTGCGTGTGTGGGTGGATGCACCTGCGTTCATGTGCCTGTGGAGGACAGAGGTCAGCATGGGAGCTCGTTCCTCAAGTGCTGCCCATCTTGATTTCTTTTTAAGACTTCTATTTTTAATTATGTGTGTGTGTGTGACTGTGTGTGGATATGTGCATGTCCATGTGGGTGCCCTAGGAGGCCAGATGAGGACATTGGATTTCCCCGAGCTAGAGTTACATATGGTTGTGAGCGCCTGACATGGGTGCTGGGGACTGAGCTCCAGTCCTTTGGAAGAGCTACAAGCTCTCTTAACCACTGAGCTATCCTTCTACCTTGTTTTTTGAGTCAGGGTTTCTCAATGGCTTGGAACTCACCAGGGAGGCCAGTCAGGGAGCCTCAGGGACCCTGTCTCTGCTGTCTCCAGAACTGGGATTACAAGTGTGTGCCATGACATCTGGTGCTCCACATGGGTTTTGGGGATCAAACTCAGGTCCTCATGCTTGTGACAGGCACTCTACCCTGAGCCGGCCTCCCAGCAGCCTTCATAGAGTTTCCTAGGACATGGCTTCTACTTCTGGGAACATTTGGGGCTAACTTTGCTGCACAAGAGCCGAGTTGTCTTTGTCACACACTGTCTAACTCCTGGGGCTGAAAATAATTCCTTTAGAGTCTTATGATCCAGGTTTGCAGACCCCTGGGATCTTTTGGAATGATGCCTGGCACACAGTAAGTGCTCAGTAACCCAGTAGGGCCTGGTTCTTTTACTGGCATTCACCTGCAGTGCCAGGACTGGTCACCAGATGGCACTGTGGACCATGAGCTCAGAGGCACTAGGCTGCAAAAACCAGACTCCCTAACCTCAGCTCCCCCGTGTGCACCTCTTGTCTCCCACTTCCTGCCTCTAGAGGGTAGAATTCTGAGAAATAGGAAGCAGCCTCCCAAAGGTGCCAACTCTCATCACACCATTACCAATCCATGAGAAATTCATGCGTTAAGGGTCTGGTAAGATCAGTTGCCATGGAGGCTAGAGAGATGGTTCACCGGTTAAGAGCACTTGCTGCTTTTGCAGAGGACCTGGATTTAGTTCCCAGCACCTACATGGCAGCTAACAACTGTCCCAATGCCCTCTTCTGGTCTCTCTGGGCACTGCACACACATAGTACACCTACATACGTGCAGGCAAAACCACACATACATATATTTTTTAAAAAGACCAGTTGCAGGTTAGTGAGATGCCTCAAAGGTTGAGGGGCTTGCTGCTCAAGTCTAGAGACCTGAGTTTGATTCCTGGAACCTACCTAACCACACACACCATACTCACACACATAATAACAGGAAATAGATAAATAACTTAAGACATCAGTTGAGGCTGTGGCTCAGTGGCAGAGCACTCGCCTACCATGCACAAGGTTCAAATCCCAGATGTGCCACTTACTGATTCTGGGGGTGGGCCTCAGTTACTCTGTCTAGAAAGTATTGTTAACAATAATACCCAATTCTGCAGGGGGGACAATTGGAGTCCAATGCATTTTTTTTTTATGGTAGCATTTCTTTTTGGGGGGTGTATGTGTTTTCGTGTGTGTGTACAGGTGCGTGCTCATATGTGAGCCTGCATGTGGGAGCCATAGTTAGCCTCAGGTGTCATTCACTGGGACTCACTGATGAGACTAGGCTGGCTTGTCATGGAGTCCCAAGGATCCACCTGTCTCAGCCTCCCTTCACTGGGATCACCATCATGCCAGGCTTTCTACATGGGTTCTGGGAATGGAACGCAGGTCCCCGTGCTTGTAGAGCAAGCACTTTACCCACTGAGCCATCTTCCCACTCCAATGGCAAAAGCTAACAGCAGGGGCACCTTGAAGGCACTCGGCATCAGTTTTCTAATGTCTCATGGGAGGAAGGAGGGTGGTTAGATGGAGGCCTCCATCTCCACAGTGAAGACTCATAGTTCCTCAGTCATCCCAAGACACTGAAATCTTTAAAATGGATCTGCTCCATTCCTCAGTAATCAAAACCTTTAAAATGAACCTGCTTGGGAACCAAACCACTTTTTTTTCTTTTTAGTAAGGCAAGTTGAATGATTCTATCCTAGTTGATATTAAAAAGAAATAGGTCTGGTCCCAAGGGACTGCCTCTCCAGTGCAGCTGGCTGGTTCGCAGGGCAGAGAGACCTCTTTTCTGTCTTTCATACCAGCCTGGGTATTGAAGCTTCAAGCCACCATGAAAGGTCTCAGAGGCCTGAGGTGGCCTTCAGGGCCTGGCCTGGAAGGCTTTCTACACTAACCCCTAAGAATCTTGTGACAGGAGATCCAAGTCATGTTCTTGGTCTGATGGGACTTTTTGGTGCAGGATTCAGCAGAGCCTCTGGTTTCTAGTCTTGAATGCTTACACTGTTCTACTGTGCTTTCCTCTTTGTGGGGTCTAAGCCATCACACTGGCCTGTCTCTCCCTGGCTTCTTCTACCACCAGCACACAACAATTCCCTGCTTTCAATACTTTGCACCTTTTCCAGGTGTGTGTGTGTGTATGTGGTGTGTCTAGGCCACAGGTCAACCTCAGATATTGTTCCTCAGGTGCTATCCACCTTGTGTTTTGAAGCAGGGTCTCTCATTGGCCTAGAGCGTGCTCATTAGGCTAGGCTGGCCGGCCAGTAAATCCCAGCAATCTGCCTGTTCACCTCCCTGGTGCTGAAATGAATTACACCACCTGCCTGGCTTATCATTATTAATTATTATTATTATTATTATTACATTTATTTTTTATTTTGTGGTGGGTATGCACACGCCATGGAACGTGTCTAGACACCAGGGGATAACTTGTGGGAATCATTTTTCTCCTTCTACCATGTGAATACCAGAAATAAAACTCATCAGGCTTGGTGGCCGAGAGCGAGCCATCTTGCCAGCCCTGACCTGATATTTTGAAAATGTGGGTTCTGGGGATCAAACTCAGGTTTTCATGCTGGAATAACAGGTGCTTTACTACCTGAGCCATCTCCCCAGTCCCTATCACACTTATTTGGATAGTAACTGTGTTCATGTTCATTGGAGGATCCTTTTTGTTTGTTGTGTTTTGTTCTGTTGAGACAGGGTCTCACTGTGTAGCCCAGGCTGGCCTAGAATTCCCGAACCTCCTGCCTCAGTACCCCCCAGTGCTGGGATGATGGATGTGATGGGCCACTCTGGGCCACTGTGGTTCCTATAATGGCTCCACTCAGGTGGGCCCATTGGTTATATCTTCTTAGACCATCCCAGTTAGTGCTCTCTTGGGTCAGCAAAGGCCACAGGTCTGTCCTCCACTCCTTGTTTATTTTCCTTCATGGCTCTGTGGAGGAACCAGGGCCTTGTGCATGCTCAGCAAGCTCTCTACCACAAAGCCACACTCAGCACCTTCTTGTATTTTTTAGAAGATTTTACTTACATGTATGTGTGTACAGGTGCCTGAGGAGGTCAGAGGAAGGTGTCAGATCCCCAGGAGCTACAGTTACAGGTGGTTATGAACTACTTAATATGGGTGCTGGGAACCAAACTTGGGTCCTCTGGAAGAGCAGCAGGTGCTGGCCATCTCTCCAGTCCTTCTTTGTGTGTGTGTGTGTGTGTGTGTGTGTGTGGTTTTTGTTGTTGTCTTTTTGAGACAGGGTCTCCCTGTAGCCCCAGCTGTCCTGGAACCCACTATGTAGACCAGGCTGGCCTTGAACTCACAGCCTGCCTCTGCCTCCCGAGTGCTGGGACTACAGGCGTGCGCCACCACACCCAGCCCTTCTTGTGTTTTTTAAAGCTGTAGTCTCTGTAGCCCTGGACAGCCTTGAACCTCAGGTGTCACTAACCTGGCTCCTGTGTTGAATGTTTTTCCATCAAGGCTGTGTGCCTGCTGCTCCCTCTGCCTGAGTGTCTCTCCTGGGCTGCGTCCTGGCTGGTTGCTCTCTGCTCCCACACCGCCTGTCTGTAGAACCCCTGTTGCCATACACGGCTGCAGGCAGTGCTGCCTGAGTGTCTCTCCTGGGCTGCGTCCTGGCTGGTTGCTCTCTGCTCCCACACCGCCTGTCTGTAGAACCCCTGTTGCCATACACGGCTGCAGGCAGTGCTGCCTGAGTGTCTCTCCTGGGCTGCGTCCTGGCTGGTTGCTCTCTGCTCCCACACCGCCTGTCTGTAGAACCCCTGTTGCCATACACGGCTGCAGGCAGTGCTGCCTGCTCTTCATGCAGAGGTGTTTCTTTTAGAACTGTCAGCTCCACGGGGTCAGGTTGTTTTCCTTGCTTTGCTACTCATGTGTCACTGGTGCTTAGAAAAGGTATACACTGTGCCAGGCGTGGTGTGGAATCCCTATTGTACTCACACCTGGGAAGCTGAGGCAGGAGAATATCAAGTTCAAGGCCTCTCTGGGTTATTTTCTGAAACCCTGTCTCAAAAACGCAAAGGCTGGGGGCATGACTCAAAGGCAGAGCACCTACCAGAGCAAGGCCCTCAGTGAAGGACTTGGGGGTGTGGCTCAGTGGCAGAGTATCTGCCTGGAATCCCCCAGTGAGGGGGTGGGGGTGTGGCTCAGTGGTATAGCTCCTGCCTAGAATCCTCCAATGAGGTCTGAGGGTGGCTTAAGCAGTACGACACCAACACCGGCCTGGTCAGGTGGACTTGGGTCCCAGTGCTGTGAGGTTCTCAGGCCACTCTAACCCACACACAGTTCTCCTGTACTTTATACTCAGCTGAGACTACCATTTTCATATGCAATTTGGAAATTAAAAATAGATGTTGGGGTGTATATTAATTACTTTTTCTATTGCTGTGATAAAACATCACAACCAAGGGAACTTATAGGAAGAAAAGTTTATTTGAGCTTATAGTTCCAGGTTCCGGAGGGATTAGAGTCCATCATGGCAGAGAGACATGGTGGGGTGGCCAGACTAGGAGAAGAAAGCTAAGAACACACATCTTCAAACAGGCACAGGAAGCAGAGAGGGACTGGAAATCCCTCAAGGGTTAGGAACTCTCAGAGCCTGCCCAGCATGACATGCTTCCTCCAGCATGGCCACACCTCCTAAAGCCTCCCCAAACAGTGCCACCAACTGGGGACAAAATGTTCAAATACTTGGAGCCTAGGGGGCACAGTCTCATTCAAACCACCAGGAAAACACAGGAATACACACATCAAAAGCAAGCACAGAGCACTTTCCTTGGGGCTAGAGTGATGGCTCAGTGGTTAAGAGCATTGACTGCTCTTGCAGAGGACCTGGGTTTGATTCCCAGCACACACATGGTGGCTAACAACTGACTGTAACTCCAGTTCCAGTGGAATCCAATGCTCCCTTCTGATCTCTGTAAGCACTGCAGGACATGGGTGCCTTTACATGCAGGTAATACACTCATACACATAAAAAATGAAAATAAAATATTTTTTAAAAAAGCAAAGTGCATGGAGCACTCCCCTAACCCAGAACTATCATAGAATAGTTCCGGTGTGACTGGTTTGGGTTCTGGTACTAGTAACCTTGTTTCTATGAATCCAGTGGGTACCCATTGGTCTAGTTGATTGTTCAAACATTAATACGTTTCTCTCCCAGCTAGTAAGAAGTGATTGCCAGGAGTCCAGCAGGTAAGCTGCCCTCCCCATCAGGCAGGTCTCTTGCTGAGTCTGGGCTACTTCCGGACCATCTGTATCCAGAGGTTACATGACCCACAGGCATCCATAGCAGAGGGCCTCTGGTTTCCCAGTCACAGATGCTCAGCTCCCTGCCAGAAAATGGTGCAGTATCTGCACAGAGCCTGTGTTCACCCTCCTGTGTGCTCTGAGTAATCTTCAGGTGACATGATACCCAATACAAATCAAGTACAACACTATGCTAGCAGCTGTTGTCTGTATTTAGAGACTGCCTACATGCATTCAGTGAAGAGGCAACCCTCCCCTCCCAAATATTCTCAACCTGTAGTTGGTTGGATTTCAGAGTAGAGCATCTGTAGGCTCAGAAGGCCAACTATGCTCTAAACTCACCTGACATCTTTATCCTGAATTTCCCACTAGGTAAGCGCGGTGGTACAGGCAGGAAGGTCAGGAATGTGGTGTATGGAGAGGTGGTGTCTGCACTCCTGGTCCTGACAGTGACCAGCTGGGTGGTGTCTCGGTTCTCTGTACTTGATTTTTCTCACTGGCAAGAAGGCAAAGACTGAGGGCCAGGGGTGTGGGAAAGAATCCCAGCAGCATTTGAGAAGCAGAATCAATAGGATTAGTGTGTCACAATGTAACCCAGGCTGTTCTGGAGTTCTCCACCCTCCTGTCTCAGCCTCCAGAGTACAGGTGTAGAGATTATAGGCCTGTGGTCACCACGTCTGGCTAGGACGATGATTCTTATCATTTTCTGAGCCATGAGTCCTCCACGGTCTCCTTCCCTGAATTGATGATCACACCAAATAGACAGGAAACACTGTGCTGAGAAAGACTTCTGAAAACATTTTAAACAATAGAGTTCTTACACAAATGCAGTTTTTTTTTGGTCCTTTTTAGACAGGGTCTCCCTGTAGCCCCAGCTGTCCTGGAACTCACTATGCAGACCAGGCTGGCCTTGAACTCACAGAGATCCACATGCATCTGCCTCCCAGTGGTGGGATTAAAGGTGTGCGCCACCACACCCAGTACAAACGCTCTTTTTAAAGAACCCACACGCACAGAAGAACCAGTGACACACCTAACATTTTCAAAGTAGTAATAGAGCATCATCTCTGCTGGCAACCAAGTCACAGTTGTGTGAATACTGCAATCCCACTGTGCCCCATGCCACATGTGACAGTGCAGCTAGACAGGCTGAAAGGAAAGTGAGGTGAAGAGGAAGGTGGGGTAAGAGGAAGATGGGGCGAGAAGGAGGATGGGACTTTTTTCCTCATCCAGATCCATGGAGTTTGTGAATTAAAAATAAAGTCCTGTGCTGGGACAGGTGGTGCCTGTCATCCCAGCACTTAGGAGGCTGAGGCAGAAGGATGAGCAGTCAGACGCTAGTCTGGGCTACATGAGCAAGATCTTATGTCAAAAACAAACAAGCAAACCAAACCCCCAAATAAATAAAGTACTAGGTAAAGGATGAGGTGGGCCCAGAAAATTCAGGTTTCTTGTCTGGGAGTGTCAAAAAGGAAGCACCTTGGAGACTAGAAGAAACTAGAACATGAAACTAGAGCACTGGCTCACTGGTTAAGAGTGCATACTGCTCTTGCAGAGGACCCAAGTTTGATTCCCAGCACCCATGTAAGCTGACTCCCAACCACCTGTGACTAGCTCCAGAGGATCTGATGCCCTCTCTGGCCTTCATGTATCATATACATACACAGATACACAAAAAAAGAAAATTATGGGAAGGGCAAAGAGGACTGAGAAATAAAGCTAGGGAAGCCATGAGAGGTGGGGATGTGTCTACCTGGGGCTCAAGAACCAGCTTTGTAATCTTGGTGTGCTCAGCACCCCACTCCTGGTACCAAATCCAGACTGCACTGGTTTCTGTAGCATTTCCTACATTCCATTTTTCTCATCTGAGAAATTGCATCACCTATCTCAGAGCAGGGCTGCAAGGATCCAGTGTGCTAATCTAAACACATGAATCACTCAGAGCAGTACAGCCATGCCTGTGTATCCCAGGTGCTCAGTTCTGGGACCCCTGTGAAGATCAAAGTCTGCCAGTGAGCAAGGTCTTCTAGAAAATGGCATAGTAGAACACTTATATCAGCTCTACATGACAGCGCTGCCTGCCACTTGTCATTGCTATGTGGACAGCTGTCCTATGTTGTGTCAGGGGTGACAAGAGAGAGGCCTGTGTACCTTCAATTGTCACAATTTTCCCCCAGATATTTTCAATCTTCAGTTGTTTGGCTCTCTGGATATAGAATCTGCAGATATATGGGGCTCACCAGGTGTAGTGCCAGGTCAGTGCTGTATAGATGGATGGGATGGAAGTGAACCCTTGTTCATTAGTTATTCAGTTCAATTGATTTTTAATTAATAGTGACTTTGGATGTATGCAGTGTAGTGCTTTGATATAACTGTACACTACTGAGAGTTGAAGTAAGTAATGTATTCTACGTCTCCCAAACTGCACACTGAAACCGTGGCAGCAAACAAACCAGCGACCCACTCTCTTCCCTCTCTCCTTTCGCATGTGTGCCCGTGTCTACACATTGTGCGTGTTAGGGAACAACCTCAGCTGCTGTTCCTCAGGTGCCCCTACCTTGTTTTTGAGGCAAAGTCTCTCACTGGTCAAGTCGACTAGGCCGTCTGCCTTCCCAGGGCTGGGGGTACAGGCATACTTAACCACCCACGGCTTTTTCACATGGTGCAGGGAACTCGGTCCTCACGCTTGCATGGCAGGATCTTTGCTCACTGAACCTCTCTCCAGCCTTGGTTTAAGGACATTTTTGTGAACCCAGGAGCCCATGCTAATTCTTGTTTTGTTTAGTTGTTTTTTTTCTGTTGCTATTTGGTTTTCAGTGTTTTTGAAACAGGCTCTCCCTGTAACCCCAACTGACCTAGAACTAACTATATAGACCAGGCTATTCTCAATCTCACAGAGATCCGCCTGCCTCTTCTTGAGTATTGAGGATTAATGATGTGTGCCACCATGCCCGACTCTTGTTTATTTTTTTGGAGACAGGCTTTTGCCATGGAGCCTGGACAAGCCTCAAACTCCTCCTGCCTTCTGAGTGCAAGAATGACAGGTGTCCACTGTGATGCTTGGCTGTCAGCATTTGTTTTTGTGGTTCTCAGACTGGAAGGGATAAATTGGCAGCACAGCCTGATCAGGGTTCCAGCCTCCCTTCTCTAGCCTCCTCTGCATTCTCGTATGTCGGCCCTTCCCTGCCAACGCCTGAAGCAGCAACCCAGAAACCCAGAGGATCTGTCCTAGTCACAGCTAGTAAGGACAGACTGGCTTCCAGGGGGATATCCCCCTCTCTTTTTTAAATATTTTATTTATTATTTTTATTTTATATGTGTGAGTGTATTGCTTGCATGTATGTAAGTGCACCCATGTCATGTAATGTCCACAGAGGTCAAAAGAGGGTGTTGGGTCCCCTGGAACTGGAGTTAGGATGGTTGTTAGCTACTATGTGGGTGCTGGGAATGAAGCCCAGGTCCTCTGCAAGACCAGTCAGTGCTCTTAACCGCTGAGCCAGCTCCCTTCCCCAGCCCCTTCTTCCCTTCCCTCTCCTTTCCTCTCCTCCCTTCATCTCCCTTCCCCCTTCCCTCCTTCCTTCCCTCCTTCCTCCCTCCCTCCTTCCTTCCTTCCTTCCCTCCTTCCCTCCTTCCCTCCTTCCTTCCTTCCTTCCCTCCTTCCTTCTTTCCTTCCTTCCTTTCTTTTTGTTTGGTT
>NW_008357641.1:1376199-1426316 GCF_000622305.1 Nannospalax galili
CCTTCCCTTCCTTCTTCCTTCTTTCCTTCCTTCCTTCCTTCCTTCCTTCCTTCCTTCCTTCCTTCCTTCCTTCCTTCCTTCCTTCCATTATTTTTAGGACTTTTTGAGACAGAGTCTCCCTGTAGCCCTAGCTGTCCTGGAACTCACTATGTAGACCAGGCTGGCCTTGAACTCACAGAGATCCACCTGCCTCTGCCTCCCAGTGCTGGGATTAAAGGCATGTACTGCCACACCGGGCTTTTTTTTTTTTTGAAATGGGGTCTCACTCTGTAGCTCAGGCCATCCTGAAACCTCTCCTCTGGCACACCTCTCTGGTTCCATTCTCCACACTGGCCCATCAGCGATGACTGTGCTGTGTCCAACACAATCCATACCACACTGCCAGTTCAGCAGAGAGAGGCATGAATCACAGCCACAGGTTTTGATGCCACACCGGGCTTTTTTTTTTTTTGAAATGGGGTCTCACTCTGTAGCTCAGGCCATCCTGAAACCTCTCCTCTGGCACACCTCTCTGGTTCCATTCTCCACACTGGCCCATCAGCGATGACTGTGCTGTGTCCAACACAATCCATACCACACTGCCAGTTCAGCAGAGAGAGGCATGAATCACAGCCACAGGTTTTGACCACTATTTTGGGTAACTCTGGGAGGCATGATTTACACACATAGTACATGCAATCATGTCCTCTGGAGCTTTTCTGAATAGCAGGTTTGGAAAATTGTGATGGTTCGAATATGAATGTTCCCCATAGGCTCCAAATATTTGAATACTTGGCCAGTTGGTGGGGCTGTTTAGGGCCTCCCAGCTGGCACAGGAAACAGATAGCCAGACAGGATGTCTCATCCCACAGACTTCCTCCAGCAAGGCCACACCTCCTAAAGGTTCCATGACTGCCCCTAAACAGCACCACTGAACCTGGAACTCACCAATTTAGCTTGCTGGTGGGCCCCCAGGATCCTCCTGTCTCCACCTCCCCAGTGCTAAGATTACAGGCTTGTGCCACCTCACCTGGCTTTTATGTGAGTGCTGAGGTTAGAATTCAAGTCCTTATGTTTTTAAGGCAGGCACTTTACTGACTAACCATCTTCCCAGCTCCAAAATAGTCTTTAAAAAGGCTTAAAATATGTTTTCATTTGGGGTGGGTATAGAGTTCTTGGTGAAGGCTAGACCTTTGGGCTTTCTTGCCCCTCCTGCAGAGGCAGTGGGAAGACCTCCATAGCCACTGGATGTGTAACATCCTGGAGAAGCTGCTTCTTCATCCCTTTTGGCCTTAGAAGCATTTTTTCCTACCACCCCAGCATCTTGCTAGCCAGTTCTGAGCTCTCCTCATCCTCCCTCTGCACAAAGGCTTTTCCAAAGCTTTCATCTTAAAAAGTGCTGAGGCTGCTGTTTCAGAGTATGCAGGTTCTATCGTCAAGGGGAAAGGGAGCTGAAGAGACTTGCCAGATCCTCACCCTCAGGGCAGACAGCTACCTGGGGCTACCCTGTGAACTGGGGCTGGAGGCAGCCATCTCCCAGCAGCCCCCAACCCCATCCCCACACCAGCTCACAGCTCTTCTGTAACTTAAAACAGTTGGAATTTAGTAGATTCTGTTGGTTTATTTGTTTATCTGGGTCTCACGGAAACCAGGCTCTTCTTGACCTTGAGGGCCTGCCTCAGCCTCCAGAGCACTTGCATCCACAGATCCTAGAGCCACACCAGTGGGTACCATATTGTGATCCCCAAAGAAGCCCGTAAGGGCGGTGCTAAAAATCACATTTCACTTCCACATTTGGAATCTCAGGTACTTGCCTAAGGTCACACAGCTGGGGGTGGCCCAGGGCGTCTGACTCTGGGATTAACTAAGAAACCTTCAGTCTCCATGGTGCCTGTGGCCTCTGAGCTGGGTCCCAGTGACCCATTTCCTGAGCTTCAGGTCTGTGATATCCTCTCCTTTGGTGTGAGTGCTGGATCTGCTGATTTTAGCAACTGCGGTATACAGAGCGATGGTTAGGTCATCGAGGACCGTGGATGTTGTCCTGCTCTGCTCCAGTGCTTGCTTGTGTCTGATGTGAGTGTGAGTGTGGGCATGCGCATGCCACGACACACATGTGGAGGTCAGAGGACAGCTTTCAGGAGTCAGTTCTCTCCTTCTACCATCAGGGATTGGGATCTAGGGATGGAACCAGGCTGTTATCTTGGTGGCAAACACCTCTTTCCACTGAGTCATTTCACCAGCCCAATTCTAAAAGAATTCTAACCGTTATTGTGTGCCCTCCTTCTCATCACCCCCTCTTTCCATCTGTAAAATGGGGATCACACACTAAAACCCACACCACCCAGAGTGGGGGCGGATGAACTGAGTTAACTGAAGTTCTGCCACACAGAGAGCGTTCTAGTTATGATCTTTTTTCTTCAGGATTTTCTCCCTCCACCCATTTTGCACACGTCTGAGCCTCCCTGTAGTCCTCAGAGGCAGGGGGGCTGGACTGCCTGGCTCCTACATGTCTCTGCTGCTGGCGGCTGGGAAGAGAGAAGCAGCTAAATTAGATGAAGAACTTGGCTAGCTGGGGACTCGGGAAAGCAGAGCCAGCTGGAAGTGGAGGGACAGCTCTCCTCTGCTCCCCAACCAATTCTTCACAGCTCCCAGACAGTATTTTTCTCTTTGCTTCTGATGTGCTAGAGAGTTTGGCCCGGCAGGTGGGCCCAGGAGACAGGGTTCTTATAAAGACTGGCCTGCTGCTGCTGAGAGCTACCCTCCTCCAGTGGTTGTCTTTGAAGGTGCTCTGTCTTTCCATGTACTTTGCCTGCTGTTTAAATGGGGCTGGGGTGGGGGAAGACAGTGTTGGGGGGACTTACCTGGCAGGGGAGACACCATGATCAGGAAGATAGTTTTCCAGGGTGAGGCTTATTCATTGCATTCCAGATGTGCTGACCCTGAGATTTTCCCCAAATGTGGGAAAGTCCACTGCATAACTTGTGGTCGTAGGAGATTGCATTTATGCTCTTCCCTTAAAAGTAAAAATAAAAATAAAAATAAAATCCACTGTCAGAGGAGGCAACACTCTACTGGTTGGCTGTTCTGTGGTTCATTTAGTATACTAGCTGTTTCCTGGGTGCTGCTGAGGAACACGGCATGAAGAGTGCTACTGGAGCAAGGCTTTGGGTGGGAAGTGAGAACCTGGGCTAGCTCTACAGACAAGCAGGCCTTCCCAGGGAAGGGAGCCCAGGTGGGTATGAGTAGGGAGCTGTGATGTGTCCAACTCCCAAATATGTCAGGGATGCCGGTGGATGGTGCAGCACTAAGTGTCACTGATAATGCTGAATTTTAAAAATTTCATGTGTACAAGTGTTTTGCCTGCATGTATGTAAGTGCATCCAATGCCCATAGAGGCCAAAAGAAGTCATCAGGCCTCCTGGAACTGGAGTGAACTAGAACAGTTGTGAGTTGCCATGTAGGTTCTGGGAACCAAACCCAGGTCCTCTGCAAGAGCAGTCAGTGCTCTTAACTGCTGAGCCATTTCTCCAGCCCTGGTCAGAATGCTTTTAAAGATAAGAGACAGAAGCATAAGAACTGATCAGGCAAGGCATGATGGTACACACCTATAATTCCTGCACTCTAGAGGCAGAGGCAGGAGGTTCATGAATTGAAGGCCATCCTCTGGTACTGAGACCTTGGTTCACAAAACAAAACAAAAAACAAAACAAAACAAAACACAAAACAAAACAAAAAATCTGGGACTGGGCAGAAGATGGTTCAGCAGTTAAAAGTCCCAGCTGCTCTTGCAGAGGACCTAGGTTCGTTTCCTAGCACCCACATGGCCACTAACAACCGTCCATAACTCCAGTTCTGAGGGATCTGACGCCCTCTTCTGACCTCCAAGGGCGTTGTATGACACGGGTGCACTTATACACATGCAGGCAATACACTCGTACACATAAAATAAAAATAATAAAATGTTTTTTAAAAACCTTAGTTTTTAAAAGATAGGAGGCACATGGATTTATTGATTCAAGAAATTTGAAGTAGATTGTAAGGCACAGCTGCATTCAGGGTGTGACATAAGGTCAAGTTTCAAGAATGCCTATATCCAGAGACTGAAATGAAGTTATCAGTCTGTGGCATAATAAAAAATATTTGATCTGTGCTCTGGGTTCTAGATTCCTGATACACACTCAGAGTATCATCCCCAGGTCCTGTAGGATGCACAGGGGAGACAAGGGTCACACACTTTCTCTTCTGTTCCCACACTGGTCACACGACACTGTCTCTGTTTTTCCACGCCTGCTGTATATCTTATAATGGAGAGAGCCAAGTTCTCTTGTGCTAATGTGTATGTCTTAGTCTACCTGCATGCAGGTCCCACTTTGCACACAAGGGAATGGCAGTGGGTTTGGGAGGAGGAACAAGTGTGCATGCTTAATGTGAGTTTCAGTTTGTGATGTGAAAGCCATCTGAAGAGGACTGGTGATGGACAGGTAGGGGATGGATATGTGGATGGATGGATACATGGATGGATGGGGGATAGATGGACAGGGGATAAGTGGATGGATGGTGATGGGTGTTTGGATGAGTTGGGGAATAGGAGGATGGATGGATGGATGGATGGTTAGGTGGGTGGATGGATAGATGGAGGATGGATAGATGGGAGATGGATGGATGGGAGGATGGGTGAGTGAATGGCTGGGGATAAATGAATGGGAGATGGGTTGATGGAGATATTTTGGGATGGGGGATAGATGGGCAATAGATGGATGGGGGAAGTATGGGTGGATGGATGGGGGCTTAATGGGGCATCTAAGGATGGACAATGGATAGGCAGATGGGGGATAGACAGATATGTGGATAGATGAATGGGTGGATGGATGGATGGGGAATTGGAGGATGACTGGAAGGGAGAATGAGGATGGATGAATGGATGAGGGCAGATGGTGGATTGATGGAAGGTAGATGGATTGTGCAATGGGTGAAGAGGTAGGTGAATAGATGAATGGGGGATTGTCAGATGTGTGGATGGATGGATGGGGGATGAGAGAATCAATAGTGAGATGGATGGCTAGAGGATAGGTGGATGAATGGGAATAGATGGTTGGCTGGATGGGGATAGATGGATGGATGGAAAAATGGGTGAATAAATAGGTGGATGAGGGGATCGGTAGATGTATGGGAAGGGAATAAATGTATGGGGGATGGTCATATGTGAGGTGGATGAATGCATAGATAGATGAGTGAATAAATAGATGGTTAGATAGGTGGATGAACAGATGGATGGGTAGATGGATAGTTATGCGGGTAGATGGATAGGTGGATAGAAGAATTAATGAATAGATGTTACGATGGATGGATAATTTGATAGATGGATGAATGGTGGATGGATAGATGGATGGGGTCCCAGGCCCCTATGTTGTCCTTCTCTGGCCTGTTTTCCTGCTGCTCTAGGCATGTGACTTCAGACACATTTCCAAGCATCTTTGGGCATTAGTTTCTTTATCTAAAAAATGACTATGAGGGGCTGGAGAGATGGCTCAGCGGTTAAGAACACTGGTTGTTCTTGCAGAAGATCCGGGTTTGAATCCTGGCACCCACATGGCAGCTAACAACAGTCCATATCTCCAGTCCCAGGGGATCCAACAGCCTCTTCTAACCTCATGCAGGCAATACACGCATACACATTAAATAAAAATAGTAAACAAATTTTTTTAAATGCACCATGAATGAGACACATCTGATCTTGTTATTATTAGGTAATACATGGAAATCATTTTGAATAGTATTGTATATAAACTGAGTGACGTGTGCAAGATATGATTGTTGTTTTTTAAAGACAAGTTCTCGATATATAGCTCTGGCTGCCCTGAATCTTAGTCCTCCTGCCTCAGCTTCCTGAATGGTGGAATTACAACTTTGTGCCACCACACCTAGCAACTACCTTTTTTTTTTTTGATCATCCATAATGAACGGAGCCAGGCCCTTCTGACAGATACATAGGTTGCTTCCAGTATCTCTCTTTACATCAATGATCTGATGAGTAACTTCCACAATAGTGTCAGTGGAACATGGAAAAATGGTACCAAGTGTGGTGGCACATACCTCTAATCCCAGCACTGGGGAGACTGAGGCAGGATTGCCATGTGTTTGAGGCCAGCTTGAGCTTCAGAGCAAGAGCCTGTCTCAACAAGCAAGAAAGAAAGGAAACTAGACAGACTTGGAGATATTGTGTAGCTGGGGTGAGGCGAAGTGGGGGTAGGGGTAGAATTTTGAAGTACAATATCCCAAGGCACTCACTGGCAAAGGCTCTCCCACAAGCAGTGGGGACAGGTGCTTGTGTCCACCCTCCCCGTAGATCAGCTTACCATGATTTGGATTTTCCTTCATAAAAGGTGAAAACAGCTTCTGAGCAGTGTGGATTTTGTCTTCTCATGAGTGGAAATGGTCCCCTGTTGTCTGTTTAGGGGGCCATTTGTATTACTTGGGGCACTTGGGGAAGTAATCACTGAAGCAAAGGCAAGATTCATGATTGACTGATGAGCCTCTGTCCAAAGCTCAGCTCCTCCTGCCAGTCAGCTCATTCTCACTGCAGTTGGCTTAATTTTTGCCACGAACTTTGCCCTGTCCCTGGTTAAGTTTTCAGAGGTCTTCCCCCAACATCACCTCTTGACGTGTGTAGTGTCATCTTTTGCTGCCACTCAGTTTGCTGGTGGTTTTATATTGCCTTTGGTTCCATTGGCTTCATCTGTTGACCTTCCCCCAGATAATCTATAGTCACCAAGGCAAGATAGATGAGAATACAGTGTCCTGAAATTGCTTCTTTAAGGGTTGTCAAATGAAACCTAGGCCTGGGTTTCTTTGTCCTCAGATTCACACTGAGCATCCCAAGGGAGAGTCCCATATGCAATCATTCTTTCCCTCTTTCATTGCAGAAGCCAGTCATCCAGCCGTTTCCTCATCTATCCATCTGCTAATTCATTCATGAATCCACCTATCCATCCATCCATCCATCCATCCATTCACCTATCCATCCATCCAGTCACCTATCCATCCCTCCCTCCATCCATCCATCCACCTATCCATCCATCCATTCACCTATCCATCCCTCCATCCATTCACCTATCCATCCCTCCCTCCATCCATCCATCCACCTATCCATCCATTTATCCATCCACCCACTCACCCATCTGTCCATATGTTCATCTATCTATCCACCTACTCATCTACCAACCCATCCACCCATCCATCCACCCACCCATTTGCTTATTTTTCAATGATGTTTTTCGAGCACCTGGTATGTGTGATGCCCCATATGACTGCAAACCAACAGTGAGCACTGTAAATGAAGTCCCTGCTGACTGACACCAGGCTAAGAGGTGTCCTGGTTGAAGTACATGGTTTATACCTGCAGGGTTGAATGTTACCTTCCAAGGTCCAAGAAAATATCTTTTTAAAAAATATATTTTATTTATTATTTTTATTCTATGTGTATGAGTGTACTGCCTGCATGTATGTGAGTTCACTCATGTCATGCAATGCCACGGAGGTCAGAAGAGGGCTTCAGATTCCCCTGGAACTGGAGTTAAGGGGCCACAGGCCTGGGCCTATGGAGCCTGAGTAGACAGGACCCCACTGTCCACAGGCTTCAGACAGAGGCGAGCCCCCAACAGCTGTACTCTGGAGGGACCTGGGGGACCCTCCCAACACACAGGCCTTAGCTGCCAGAGGCACCGACCCCAGCCCCGCCAGGCCACGGACCCTGAGGGGGCAGTGTCACCCTCCCGCCCACTCCCCGTGGGTGACGCTTGCCAGGCAGACCTTACTCACTCAAGTGTCTACTGTACCCCAAGCTGCCCAGTCTTTTTTTATGTGTACACATGTATTGCCTGCATTTAGATAGGGGCACCCGTGTTGTGCAATACCCACGGAAGTCAGAGAAGGGTATCAGATCCTCCAGAACTGGAGTTACAGATGATTGTCAGCCGCCATGTGGGTGCTGGGAATCAAACCCGGGTCCTCTGCAAGAGCAGTCAGTGCTCTTAACCACTGAGCCATCGCTCCAGCCCCGAAAGTATCTTTTAAAATTTTTATTTATTTATTTTTTCATGTGTGTGTTTTGCCTGCACATATGTAAGTACATCACATGTATGTAATGCCCATGGAGGTCAGAAGAGCGTATCAGATCCCCTGGAACTGGAGTTACAGATGGTTCTTAGAACCATGTGGGTGCTGGGAACCAAACCTGGATCCTCTGCAGGGCAGCCAGTGCTCTTAACTATTGAGTCATTTCTCCAGTCCCCAAGGAAGTATCTTTTTTTTCTGTCTTTTTGAGACAGGGTCTCCCTGTAGCCACAACTGGCCTGGAACTCACTATGTAGACCAGGCTGGCCTCAAACAAAGATCCACCTGCTCTGCCTCCCAAGTGCTGGGATTAAAGGTATTCATCACCCATCCAAGAAAGTATCTTAAATGTAGCTGAGACCCTGAGGAGGAGTGGGATTGACCTGAGGAAGAGGTGGAGCCAGAGTGGGAGCTGGGGATGGAACCTGGGTCTTCCACAAGAGCAGCCAGTGCCCTGAGCCATCTCTTCAGCCTGCTTCCTGGGTCTTAATGAGTCCCAGCCACCCCTGAACTTTCTGAATCTTAATGGAGCTTCCCTCCAGGAGCGGATGTTTCAGGTTGAAGAAAATTTTACACCAACTATGGTGTTAGGATCAGGAATGCCACCTGTGGTAACAACTCAGTCTTGATATCCAACGGCTAAACACAGTGAACCTATCATATTTGCTTCACCTGACCAAGATGAGTGGTGTATTAGACAGTCTAAATGGTACTAGCTTCTGTAACAAATAAGCCCTGTTTCTCAGTGTCTTTCTCAACTGTCCCACATAGATGGTTCTTTGGGCAAGTTTCCTCTAGGTGGTGATGCAGGGGTCTAGCCAAGGATGGATCTCTCTGTCTCTCTGTCTCTGTCTCTCTGTCTCTCTGTCTGTCTCTGTCTGTCTCTGTCTCTGTCTCTGTCTCTCTCTCTCTGTCTCTCTCTCTCTCTCTCTCTCTCTCTCTCTCTCTCTCTCTCTCTCTCTCTCTCTCTGCATCTCACTGGCAGGTGAGGGAGGAGAGAATCCCAGTGTGGGCCAGGCTGAGCCATGGTTCACAGTTCTGTGTTGTTGGCCATAACATGGTCCTGGGGTTCCAGGCAGCAGCAGGAAGCTGGACGTCTGCTGTGTGCCTGGGAGGAAGAGGAAGCAGGTCCTGGCAGGTACCCAGCATTCTCTCCATCACAGATGGAACCTGAAAGCCAGTGGTAGGATCAAGCAAAATCTTTGTGATTTGCCAAAATAGGAAAAAGCCTACACAGCAAAGACTGTTTCACCCTGGTGGCCAAGAGTCAGATCTGTGAGAATCTAGGCCCAGTTTCATTGCCAAGGTCCCAAGGAGTATCAGAATCAGTCTCTTCCCTTCCTCCCTCTCCCCTTCTCTTTCTGGGTCTCTCTCTCCCTTCCTTCCCTTTCTCCTTTCTTCATTTCTTTGTTTTCTATTTCCTCTCTCCTCTTCTTCCCCTTCCTCCATCCCTCCCTCCTCCCTCCTCCCTCCTCTCCTCCCTCCTCTCCTCCATCCTCCCTCCTTCCTCCCTCCTCTCCTCCCTCCTCCACATACCTTTATCCAGATTCATCTACTTTTCATATTTTGGCTGATTTGATCTTGTTCTTTTCCTCCTTCTCCCTTCTCCCTCCCTCCTTTTTCCTCCCTCCTCTCCTCCCTCCTCCCTCCGTCCTCCCTTCTCCAGAATGTACCTCTTTGGAATCCCACCCCCTTCCCTCCCCTACATTCTCCACTCCCCTTTCTCACCTCCTAGCGCCTAGTATGTAGTTCATACACTTCTAGCCCCTGCTGCTGCTCTTGGGTGACCAAGGTCTGAATCCTATCTGAGCTACTTTATGGGTCAGAGTTGAGGGCCAGGTTCGTCCTGAATTCAGACAAAGGGCACAGAACATTCTCCATCAGTCACTGCAGCCCGCTCCCCTGCTTCCAGCCCTGATTCCTGCACTTTCTTCCTTTTCTTTTCATCTCTCTCTTTTCCCTCCCTCGATCCTCCCTGCTCCCTCCCCCTTCCTTTTTACTTCTCAGAACAGGTAATTAAGCTGCACAGCCCACAACCTTAAGCTCCATTGAACCTTTGTGCAGATACTTGTGTAACTACGTTTAGTTTAAACCAAGGAGCTTTTCCCTTTCACCCAGTGCTTTTCCTGTGACATTGTCAGGCCTCCCGTTTCCTGGCTCCTCTCCTTGCCCGTTGGGTTGCCTTACCTGGCTTTCAACATACCATAGGCATGATTTGTGCGTGGCCTCGTTCACCCTGTGCAGAGTCTCTCTGGTCCTCCCACGCTGCCGCGTGGACTGGAGATCTGCTCTTTTTGTTGCTGTGTGGCATTTCCATGGGGGTGGATGGTCCATAACTCATTGAAGCCGCCAGGAAGCCGGCCTGTCCCAAACATCACGCAAATGTTTTACATTTGCTCAAAGTCATTGTCTTCATCGAATATAGTATACATTTTAAGGATTTAAAAACAAAATTTGGGGAGCTGGAGAGATGACTCATGGTTTAAGAACATTGGTTACTCTTGCAGAAGACCCAGAGTGATTCCCAGTATCCACATGGTGGCTAACAACTGTGTGGAACTCCAGTTCCAAGAGATCTGATACCCTCTTCTGGCAAAACAGGCATGATGCACATCAAATAAAAATAAATCAATAAAAAAAGAGGACTAGAGATGTGGCTCAGGTGGTAGAGGACTTGTCTAGCATGCAGTGACCTGAAGACCTGTTGACTATGGAGACCCTTGGTTCCATCCCCAGCACTGCATAAAGTTGGGCATGGTGGTGCACACTTGTGATCCCATACTTGAGAGGTGGAGGCAGGTGAATCGGGTTTGAGGTTATTCTTGGCTGCACAGTGACCTAGACTTTGTGAAACTCTATCCTAAAAACTCTCCCCTCCCCCAGGGGCTGGAGAGATGACTCAGGGTTAAGAGCACTGATTGCTCTTGCAGAAGACCCACTTTGGTTCCCAGCATCTATATGGTGGCTAACAACCATCCATAAGTTCAGTTCCAGGGGATCTGATGCCTCTTCTGGTCTTCACAGGCATTGCATGTGCATGGTACACTTACATACATGGAAGTATGTAACACTCATACACATAAAAAATAAAAATAGTAATAAAATATATTTTTAAATACTCCCAGTTGTTTTTGGTGGTGCTGAAGACAGAATCTGGGGCCTTCTACATGTAGAGGAAAGCACTTACCATTGAGCAAACCCCACACTTTGGGTCTGAAATGTCTCTGAAAGGCCTGTGTATTTGAGTCTTGAACCCAGACCACTGAATGTTGTGGTGCCTTTAGTCAACTGGTTAGTCAACTGGTCCTTGGGTCACTGAAGGCCAACACTTGTAGGGACTTTGGGACTCCAGGCTCTTCTCTCTCTTCTTCCCACCCCAGTCAGGTGAATAGTTTTTGCCCTGCTCTGTCTCCAAACCTGAAAGCAATAACCTGAAAAGGTCCACAAAATCCAGGACTGGAACTTCCAAACCTGTGAGTCCGGATGGACCTTTCCACTTCATAGGCTGGATTATATCTGATGTTTGTCACCGTAGTAGAAAGCTGAACCACACAGCTGTTAGGCCTGTGCTGGGTCCAGATGAAGGGACAAGGGTTGAAGTGTGGTCTGCACCCACTCTTCACTGAGTATTCAGGTGTCACCATGAGGCCCAGGCTGGCCTGGAACTTTCCATCCTCCTGCCCGAATCTCCCTGTTGGGATGACAGGTCTGTGGTCTTGCTGTGGTCTGTGCTCTTTTGCATCCTGTCACAGGAGTACACCTGGGGCTGTGGGCAGCACTCCTGTGCATTTCTGCTGGCTGCAGATCACAGGATACAGGAAGCCTCCTGGGACCAATACATCACAGGCAACCAGGAAAGAAACTGGCTGCCCTCTGGCTGCCAGGCTGGACACCCACATGCAGCCTCCACATGGAGGACCTGCATCTGCTCTGGGTTTGGGGTAGGGTTATTTATTATTATTATTATTATTAGTTATTATTATTATTATTGTAGTGCTATGAGTGGAACCCAGAACCTTGCTGAGGAAGGCAATCTACAAACAGGGCTCTACCACTGAGTCATGCCCTCAGTCCCTCACTGGGGAGTTATAGCTGCGTGTCCTGCCAAGCCACACCCCCAGCTCTTGCTTTTTTGAACAGGGTCTCAACATGTTGTCCACTTTGGCCTCAAATTCACTGAACCTCCTGCTTCATCCTCCTTAATGATGGGATTATAGGTATATGTGAAGATACCCAGAGCCTATATCACCTATGATTTCTGAACTTCTGTGGACCAGAAGCTATTCCAGACCCCGGGGATACAAGCCTAGAGTGAGATCGCTAAGAGCTACAATCTAATTCAGAAAAATAGGCAACACAAACTTAATGTGGCAGACATGTGTGGGGTCCAGAGCTGATGACCCAGGAGGCCCCTGAGGTGAGGTAATGTTCCAAGAGGACCCTGAAGGTGTGTAGCACTGCAAGCTGAGGGAAGAGTCAGCACAAAGCCCCTGAGGCAGGAATTTGCTTGGTGTGTACAAAAAGAAGGTTTAGCTAATTTATATTAAAAGCTTTCTGCACCTCAGTGAGGACTTCAGTTCCTTTCTCCAGCAAGGAGGAAGCTGCTGAGGGTTCTGAGCCAAGGAGGGGGTGTGACCTGGCTCAGGTGTTCACAGGGGTCCACCGCACCTAGCCATGAGAAGAGAGTGGAGACAAGCAGGAGCCAGGAGATGGGGAAGGGGAAGCTGTAGTGGGGAGAGGACAGGGCCCTGCTCAGGTGGGTCCCTCTTGATTTATTTCAAAGGCACAGCAGACATGAGTGGCTGGTGGATTGGGCATGGAGGGCACATGAGGGAGAGAGACCAACCAAACCCTGGGAATTCCACAGTGAGTAGCTAAAAAGAGCTGCCATCAGTTGAGGGCAGGCAGGGCGGGATGCTGGGAGAGGAAGCAAGTCACTCAGCATCCCCCTTGAATTAGAGAACTGCCCCACAACAACATTCATGAAGGACAGAATGCAAAACATGTATTAATAATTACTCGAAAATGCTGCATATTAGCAAGTTTAGATAAACTCTGCTCTTTGGGAAGTTTGCCAGAAAAAAATCCCTGACGAACTTTCTGTTAGCTATGAAAGCCAACTGAAGTGTCCGGGAGTACAGTGCAGGATGGAGGCTGGCCTCTCCTGGGGGACTGTCTCCTCTAACACTAATTCTTTCATCTGCTCCTCTGTAAGATAGAGAACTACCAGACTGGAAAGGTAACCATTACAGAGGTGAAGGAGGAATGTTGGGAGAGACCAGGATGTGCAGGGTAAGAGGCTTGTCAATGACAGCAAACTGAGGGGCTTGGGCATGGCTCAGTAGCAGAGCCTCTGCCTAGAATCCCCTATGAGAGACTGGGTGTGTGTGACTCAGTGGTAGAGCACCTTTCTAGAATCCTCCAGTGAGGGGCTGGGGTGTGGATTGGCAGCAAAGTATTGGCCTGGTGTGTTCTAAGCCCTACATTCCATTCTCAGTATCACAAATATTCATGTATTTCATAAACTTATAGTAACATATATTTAATAATACATTTTACTAAGGTATGTAGTGGGTATTTAATGGAAAGGATAGAAATATCTCGGATGTCCCACTGAGAAGCTGCATTTGTGTGGATCTAGATGGAGAGTTGAAAATATACAAGGATGGCCCTACACATGGAGCACTTCCCCTCCCCATCCAGAAATTCTGGAAGGTACAATATTCACTGATTCAGAACACAAATATGCATTGTTGCTGTTTGCTTTATCACTTAAGAAGCATCTGGTAGAAGACTTATTACAGTTCACCCAGAGGAAATGAGTAAAATAAAATGAATGGATCCACAGAAGCTGAGGTGGAGAGAGGGTGAGATGGCTCAGTGGGTAAAGGCACCTGCCACCAAGCCTGACAACCTGAGTTTGATCCCAGGGGCCCACACGGTAGAAGGAGAGAACTGATTCCCACAAGTTGGGCTTTATATGTACATTGTGGCATATGTATATACATACCCCCACACACATATAAAAAAAATTGTTTTTTTTAAAGCTGAGGACTGGCCAGGCGTGGTGGTGCACGCCTTTAATCCCAGCACTTGGGAGGCAGAGGCAGGCGGATCTCTGTGAGTTCAAGGCCAGCCTGGTCTACATAGTGAGTTCCAGGACAGCTGGGGCTACAGGGAGACCCTGTCTCAAAAAAAAAAAAAAAATCTTAGGACTGAAGTAGTGACAGGAAGTACGGGTTACCTGCAGTTCCCAAGGAGGCAGTGCGGCAGCTTCTGGTGAGCCCACCGGGAGATGGGTCCTCTCCTTCTAGAGAGCTCTGTGGGGGAATAGGAGAGGGACAGATTCAATTGGGGTTTTGTCCAATTTAAATGAATTCACACTTCAGAAATCTAGGGTTATCACTGTTGTAGCTATTGTGGAATGTATTTATGGTGGGTATGCACCATGGCTCATGTGAGAAGGTCAGAGGGCAACCCACTGAGCTTGGGGCTCTCCTTCCATGGTGCGGATTGGAAGGTGAGTACACTCTGACCCTTAGGCTTGCATGCAAACACATTTTTTTTTTTTGACTTTTTGAGACAGGGTCTCCCTGTAGCCCCAGCTGTCCTGGAACTCACTATGTAGACCAGGCTGGCCTTGAACTCACAGAGATCTGCCTGCCTCTGCCTCCCAAGTGCTGGGATTAAAGCTGTGCACCACCACGCCGGGCGCATGCAAGCACTTTTACCTGCTGAGTCATCTTGCTGGCCCTGTTGTTTAACAAGTGTCACTGTGGAGCTCACAAAGGCCTGTAACTCTGTAGCCTGCTGCCTCAGCCTAGGGATTACAGATGTGCCCCCATCCCTGAATCTTAAGATTAGCTTTATTTAAAATTTATTTTCTATTTTATGTGTATGAGTATTTTGTCTCCATGTATGTAAGTGCACCACATGTGTATGATGCCCGCAGAAGCCAGATAAGGGCATCAGATCCCCTGGAGCCGGAGTTACAGAGGGTTGTTAGCCACGATGTGGGTGCTGGGAACTGAATCTGGGTCTTCTGCAAGAGCAGCCAGTGTTCTTAACCATGTGCCATCTCTCCAGCCCCTTCTCTCATTTTTAAAGATTTATTTTTATTTTGATATGTATGTTTATGTTTATGTCTGTGTTTGTGAAGTGCTCTCAGAGGCAAGAAGAGGGCATTGGATCCCCTGGAGCTGGTGTTATAGGTAGTGGTGAGTCGCCCCATATAGGTGCTAGGAACCAAACTCAGGTCCTCTGGAAGAGCAGGGAGTGCTCTAAACTGCTGAGTTATCTCTCCAGCCCCTAAATTATAAAAGTTTTAAAGAGAAGTCCCAGGGTAGGGAATGTAGGGAGATGCTGGACTTTTTTTCTTTTTTTTTTTTTGTAGTCTTGTTGAAACAGGGTCTCCCTATAGCCCCAGCTGGCCTGGAACTCTCTCTGTAGACCAGGCTGACCTTGATCTTGCAGAGATTTGCTTGCCTCTGTCTCCTGAGTACTGGAATTGAAGGTGTATGCCATCACACTGGGCTGAGATGCTGGATTTCAATCACATATATGGGAAAAAAATAATTACATGTGCAAGAGTATATAACATATACGCAAAGTTCCAGACTTATTTTGGAGAGACTTATTTTTAATAATTTGGTGATTAAAAATTTGAAGCCAGATGTGGTGACTCACACTCATCATCTCAGCATAAGAGGCAGATGCAGGAGGATCGCCAGGAGTTCAAGACCACACTGGGCTACATATAGAGTTCTAGGCCAGACTGGGCCTGTCTCAAAACTAAAGCTACTTTGAGCCAAGTGCAGCGGTGTGGTACCTGGGAGGCTGAGGAGTTAGAGAACTACTTGGGACAACATAGCAAGACACTGTCTCCAAACAAACAAACAAACAAACAAGGGCTGGGAGATGCTCAGTCAGTAAGTATGACAAGTTCATAAGTGGCTGTTCTCAGGGAAGGCATGTTCCAACTTGAGGCAGAGACCACACCAGGAAAGGCATGAGAAACACAGAAAAGCTGTGCACTGCCCGCAGCTCACTTGTGCCAGATCTGAGGACCACACACACTCAAGCTGTCCAAGAACAGGATCTTCTCTGTTCGCCTCCACAAGCGGTTCTTAGGTGGGGGTTTGACTCCCTTGAGGACACAGCTGTCAGTCTCTTCTGTCACTGTACTTGCCTCTTGTACGTCATGTCATCCTTTATTTGCCTCCTCTGGTTCTCGAGCACTGTCAGGTTCCTGGATATGACAGGCATGTGCCGAAGACGGTCACCTGGAGGCCAGAACTGGCTCACCACCCTCAGGGTGTTTGTCTGTGTGTTTGTGTGTGTGCACACAGGTGCATCTGGAGGTCAGAAGCCCATGTCAGGCATCTTCCACTGTCACTCTCTGCCTATCTTTTGAGACAGGGTCTCTCATTGAACCCAGAGCTCACTGACTGGCTAGGCTGTCTGGCCATTGAGCTCCAGGGATCCACCTGCCTCTCCTCCCAGTGCTCAAGTTACAGACATGTGTGAGCATGCCCAGCTTTTACATGGATGTCAGGGATCCAAACTCAGGTCTTCATGCCACTTTACCCACTGACCATCTCCCTAGCCTCAATCAAGGACATTGTTTTGTTCTTTCATGATCCCAGGGGGAAAGGTGTGCTGCCCTCATCCCCACTTAACAGACAGATAAACTGAGACTCAGAGAAAATAGATGGGTCAAGTTCAAGTGATGAAACATGGCCCAGACATCAGCTAGAGCTTTATGTGATTATTTTTCTTTGCTGGAGGGAGCCAGCTCCAGAAAGGGTTCAAGGTCATCTACAAGGTCATGGAGCTCAAGAGTGTGGTACTAGACATGGCCCAAGAGATATATGACACTAGTCAGACTAGTAATTATAAATTTCAAACAGCCATAGTAGAAAAGATAGAAACAGGTGCAGTCTCCTTTTATGTGTCTCCTTTCCTCCCCCCCTCCCCCCTCCCTCCCTCCCCCCTCCTCTTTTCTCTCTCTTCTTCCCTGTCTCTCTCCTCCACCCCACACCCCTTTTTTGTTTTTGAGACAGTTTCACTATGTAACTCAGGCTGGCCTTGAACCTGTGATCCTTCTGCATCACCCTCCTCAGTGCCGAGTTTATAGATGCATAGCACTGAGCCAGGCTCAAACCCAGGATGGAAGGAGGAAGGAAGGAGTCCATGGTCTTAGTCTGGGGTTCCCCTGGAGGCAGACTTGCAACTATTGGAATGCTTGGGGGAGCATTCCAATGCTTGGCAGAAGAAATGAGCAACTAAGATGCAGTACCAGAGGCAGCCTCTGGAGGCAGCCATGAGAGTCTTGTCAATCACAGCCAAGGGAGCCTCCGTGGACAGGTTGATACCCTACCCTGGTCAGCCTGCTAGCAGCTGAGGAGCCTCCCTGGGAGCTGCAGGGGAATCAGTGAGCATTAAAGCTCATTAAGTTTGTGGTGGTCTGACTACCATATGGAACATGAGAAGAGTTATCTGCTGGTGTCTCAGTGACTGAGAAAGAGTTTTGCAGAAGCAAGTATACATTCATGTATGACTGTGACCACATGTGTGTTCCATGTGCACTGTGTCATTCTGTTGTCTTCTCCTCTCCTGCTGTCTTTTTCACTCACTAGACCAAAGAGAAGAAAATGAAGGGAGTGAACCCATTTCCTCAGGACTGCCTGCTGAGATCCCAGCAGTCAGCAGCTCCCAGCTGGGCCTGGCCCTGCTGCCCCATCTCACTCTATTTCTCCCTGTCTCTTTCTCTTTTTGTGTTTATCTGTCTCCCTGTCTCCCTCTTTCTCTGTATCTTTTCGTGTCTGTCTCTTCCTCTGTCTCTTCATCTTTGTCTCTTTGTGTCTATCTCTGTTTCTGTGCCTCTGTCTTTCTCTGTTTTTTTCTACCTCTCTCTCTGTGGGTGCAATGCCATATGATACCAATGCCTAAACAAAGACAGCATGACCCCTTAGCATCAGTTTGAACCAAAGAGTGGGCCAGATCTGTTCTGAGAACTTGTTCCTCCAGAATTTTCTCAGAGCTGTCCTCTTGAACCAAAGGATTTGCTCTCTCTTTACTGAAACAGTCCACCCAGCATCACATGGGAAAAGAAGAGCCTGTCTTATCAGATTATGTCCCCGCTGACCCCTACTGACCAGAACAGCACACACAACCAGAAACAGCTGTTATCACTCTAATCCCACCTGCTGTTTCCAGCACAAACGGGATAATTGGTTGCTTTCAACAATATTCCCTGCTTTCAGCATTTGATACCTTCACAGCACACACACACACACACTCACACACACACTCTCACATACACACACTCACACACACACACACACACTCACACACATTCTAAGTCATGAGGGATTAAAGCTCTATGTTTAGGTTACAAGAGGAGCCCAAGGCCTAGTAAGCTTGTTCACATTACAAACAAACTGAGATAGTGTTCAATGACCTCAAAACATAAGATTAACTTTGGTTACAAGGTTAGGTAAGACCATTTGTAACCAAAGGCATTTCCAGAGGCCCTTCCCCTGCACCTTCTTGTTTGCTTATTGAAGAAGAAGCATGGCCATCAGGGTGATCCCTGGTGGTGGTTTGATTAGGGTGCAGTGTACTGGAGGAATGGCATGATGTCCTCTTGGGTAATTCTCTGGAAAAGGAGGCACAGGAAGGGCAGCACTGTGAGGAAAAGACAAGACAGTTGTCTATGTGGTTGAAATTCAGGAAAGGGTGTTTCTTCCCTTTCTGATTCATGGTACAAGTTTATCAGTCACACTGGGATCCAGAGAGGGGCTGTAGGAGAAAGCATAGATGCAGAGTCTGATAATGTAGCCATTAGTTGGCCCTTAAGGAAGTTTATATAAAACCATGGGTTTCGTTTGGTTTTGTTTTTGGTTTTTTTGAGACAGGGTTTCCCTGTAGCCCCAGCTGGCCTGGAACTCACAATGTAGACTTGGCTGGCCTTGAACTCACAAAGATCTGCCCACCTCTGCTTCCTAAGAGCTGGGATTAAAGGCGTGCACCATCACACCCAGCTAACATCTTGTTTTATATGGTGCTTTTCTGCAAGTGTTAGGGAGAAAATTGAGAGGAACGCTTTTTTTAAAAATTTTTATTAGTTTTAATTTTTATGTATGTATGGGTGTATTGTCTGCATGTGTGTAAGTGCACCCATGTCTTGCAATGCCCATGGAGGTCTGAAGAGGGTGTCGGATCTCCTGGAACTAGAGTTACAGGTGGCTGTTAGCCATCATGTGGGTGCTGGGATTCGAACCTGGATCTTCTGTGAGAGCAGCAGTTCCTGTTAATTCCTTATCCTCTATTTTATGTATTATATTTTTGATTAATGTATGAACTTGTCCTTGGTGGTTATAGCGACTGCCATGAGAGAAATAAATTTCCTAAAGTTGGCACAAAGAGATTAAAGTTTTAAGTACATAAGTGGGACCACTGTCTGTTTTTATCTGTTTGGGGAACTCTATTACAGAGAAAGCAGTTAGTAAGTGTCTGAAAACACCATGAGTAGATTCATGTGCTTGAGCCATAGCAAAGAAAAAGTCTGAAATAGTATCAACATCTATATGAACAGATTTAAAATGACCAAAGGAATTTATGTGTTACACCCGCTTAGAAAATCCATTAGAAATGAAGGCCATAGAGGTGGACTCCTCTCAGGACCACAGCGCCCAATGACTGGTAGTCAGTTCAGAACTAGATGATTTGTTGAGCTTGTATCTATGATAATTGAAATGACATAACTAGACAGTCAGCATCATGATTGCCTTCTGTGAGGAGGCCAAGTGATTCTATATGAAATCCAATGTGGTGAATAGAAAAATCAGGAAGAGCTTGTCTATGAATATGGCTTTGAATAGAGGTGAATACTGATAACTCGGAGTCTGAGGTCGAATCATGGTGATTTAAAACAGCAGTGGGATGGCTTGAATTGAAGATAGAAAGGGCAGCTAAGAGTTCTGCCTGGTGGGTGGTGGTTGCCCTGGGGGCTACAAGAGAATGCTGAATCTGTATCATCACACCTTGTAATGGCCCCTTAGCCTGATGTGTTGGCTCCAGCTGAAAAAACTGTTAGCGTATTAGGATGGGATATGTGCTGATAGAAGAAAAGACACAGGAAACAATGGAATTATACAAAGTCTTTACAGGAGGGAGGTGAAAGGAGACTTGTCCTGAAAATCTAGCAGAAGTTATCTGCCATTCTGAGGTCTGTAAAAGCAATTTGAAATTTTCTTGAGCTATGGAAGGATAAATAATATCAGGATTTTGTAGATGGATTATCCAATGACTTGAAGTCACACTTAGATGATTTCAAACCTCACCTGGGTTTTAGTTACAAATGCCCTGTCCACATTCATAGGATCTGAACCATTCTCAGATACATTGAGACAGAATCTACATGTTAATAAGATCCCAAGTGAGTCATATGATCATTAAACTTGAAAAGCTTTAATCTAAATGATTTACTTTGTAGGAATGGAGAAATAGGATGAGAAAACATAGAAATAATGCAATAAACACAATATGCACTCATTTATTCAAATGTATTCATTGAGTACCATTCACTGGGCAAGAAACTAAGAGCACAGCAAAGAACAATTCTGACTTGTGTATTTGGGAATTATAGTTGTACAAATATTTTCCCAGCGTCCCAGCACTGACTCAGGCAATACAGAGCTGCAGAAGATATGAAATTCATTTTTTCTAACATTTATATGCAAAGGATGTAAGAGCTATGAGGGATCTACAAATGTGAAGCGCAAGTAGTCAGAGAGTTTAGTGCATAATAGTGAGAATGTTTCCATTTCTTACAATTCCATGATGTTAACATGATCAGTTAAGTCAACATGATTTATGTTCACAAAACAATTCTGAAAGAATACAAATATATATAAAATATGACATGAATCAGGAATGACCTAATGAATTTACTGAGTTAGTTTTCTGGATGAAAACCATACTTACTGAAATATATAGGATATTCATGGTAGATTTCAGAAAGGAAGCAATTCAGGTGGATTATTTAGAAAATAATTTTAAAAGAATAAAGCTAGATTTGGATATTTTGGAATCACTTAGTTTCTTTGGGAAAAAAATCCCACAGTAACACCAATTAGAAAATATATGGTGGTACCTCTACCTCTAAGATTGTAACTTCAAAGAGAAACCCAAAGGAATATAAAAGTGTCTAAAGTTTGAAGGATTACAACAGGGCCAAAGCCTAGTTCTTAACACAGACCATTGAAAGGGCTGACCCACATCTCTAGTTATAAAAGTAGCTAGCCTATGGGGCTGGAGAGATGGCTCAGTGGTTGAGAGCACTGACTGCTCTTGCAGAGGACCTGGGTTTGATTCCCAGCACCCACATGGCGGCTATGAACCATCCTTAACTCCAGTTCCAGGTGAATTCAAAGCCCTCTTCTGACCTCCATGACATTGCACAACACGGGTGCACTCACATACATGCAGACAATACACTCATACACATAAAATACAAATAATAAATAAAATATTTTAAAAAATAGCTAGCCCAGTGGGAAAGCAGAGGTAAGGAACCTGAGATTTTTATTCCCAATACTTTGCCCAAGTCATAATGTTACATTGACTATCACGACCCTCACTGGTGAGGGAACAAATGATTTCATCTTTATCATCTGTGTGAAGGATAGTAAAAAAGCAACGTTTTAAACCAGTAATAACTTGGTACTTTTGAGAGACTACAGCAGGAACGAGCACTCCTATTGGAGTGCTCCAAAAGGATGAAGATAAGCACTTACAGCACAGAGGTCATGTAAAAGCTTCCATCTACAATTCTGGGGGAATAGAGACGATAAGAGCATTCCAGGTGCTAAAGGATAGTTCTATGTGCTCGGCCTGGATCTTGGATTATCTGCTGTAAATGTTTAAGCATATCCTCCATAACTGGCCATTGATCTATACAACAGGGGAAGCTTCTATCCAGGCAAATTTGCCTAAGTGTTTTTAAGTGGCCCTTGGGAAAAAAGATATTTAGGTATAGAGATGTCACGACCCCATTGAGCCAGGAGGTCTCTTCCCCAAAGAGAAAAAGGTAAGGGTGAGATACAGGGTTGAAAAACGGCAGTTCTGTTTTGGAAAATTACACATTCAGTTTTGATACTTTGTAGGGGATTACTTTTACCACAAACCATTTTAATGTGTAAATCTATAGACTGGGTGTGCCAAGATTTTTTAGCTATGATAGCAATATCAGATCCAGTGTCTATAATGTCCTTTGTGGGGATCTGGTTGACTAAAATATAAGGTTTATCAAAAGAAATCAACTGAGTCTGGTATGCATCTGTGGAATTGAGTCTTTGTGGGGTTGGCTAAGGAATACTTAATTATGCCAATTGAGTTAAAGCTAAGATTTCTTAGAATAATTGAGAATAAACAACAATATAAATTTGACCAGTATGATCTGAATCAATAACATTTGGACAAACAAAAACTCCTTACAGGGCTGGAGAGATAGCTCAGCAGCAAAGAGCACTGCTGCTCTTCCAGAGGGCTGGAGTTCAATCCCCAGCACCCACATGGCAGCTAGCAACCATCCATAATTCCAGTTCCAAGGGAATCTGATGCCCCCTTCTGACCTCCACAGGCATTGCATGGCACAGGTACATTTACATACATGCAGACAATACAGTCATGCTAATAAATAAAAATAACAAAAAATTTTATAAACACAAACAACAAAAGAATTACATAAAATTAACCCACAACATTTATTGGGAGGGGTCCCCACAAGTCTGTAGAGATCGTTTTATTTCTCCTACTGTACCAAATTTTGTATCTTTGATTGTAAGTAAATCTAATCTTGTATTGCTTTTAGTAGGGAAAAGCAAATCTTAGATAAGCCCTAGTCTTAGAGCTAGGAAGGGACCTGGGAGGAATGTGGGAGCTTGGGGTTCTGAGCTAGTGATGTAGGAGGCTAGTTTGTATTATCCTTTTTCTCTTGGACTCATTTCCCAGGTTCCTGAATTTGGATTCCCTTCTTTGTCAAATTTTGATGGACATTGATTGGCCTAGTGAAAATCCTTTTTACATTTTGGGCACATTTTAGAGGGGGCTTATTAGACTGAAATTTATTACTGTCCTTTTGTCTACGCCGTCTTTCAAAATGCCCTGCTTTTTCACAATTGGGTATGTTGGAGGCTGGAGCACAGCTTCCAGAATGCGAGCTTTATGTTCTTCTTTGCTGATACTTCTGCATGCTTTGATCTTATCAGCCACAGTGTGAAAAGGATTAAGACTTTTTTCCAGTCAGTATTTGTAGTCTCATAAGCCAATGGAAAAGGTGGCCCAGCCTCTTCGTCGCCTACTTGTCTTTCTATAGCTTGCTGTAGATGATTAAAAAATTCCATAAAGGCTGGGAAGGTTTTCGTCTGATAGTGGAAAAATATCCTATGGATGTATTAAGATCAGGGACTTTATTCCAAGTCTTTGCATGGGCTCTGCTGGGCTGTACATTAGCCATTTGAGGGCTGACAAGCTGTTGAGGCAGTTTCAAAACATCCTTGTCTGACTAACTGATTATTAGTAATATTTGTAGGAAGTTGCTGCCTTTGGTTATAAGCAGCATGGGCCAGCTTTCATTCATACATTCCTGGAGCCACAGACTAGGTCCTTGTGTCAATCTTATGTACTTGCAATAACATCTACAATTCCTCTAGGAAAATAACTTCAAACCCCAATTCTCTATTTTGACCTGGGACTGGGGCAGTAGTGTAACCTTTGAGGCCCTGGAATTTTCTGAGGCCAAAGTCACAGATGAATGTAGGATCCATTCGTTCAGGGTGCTCTGCTCACCCAGGCTCTGACCCTGGAGACAGGAGCTGGCCGGCGCCTGCAGCCACAAGCATGCTCTCCTCCTCCTTCTCTGCTGCCCTCCGCTTCCCTCTTTCCCTCCTTCTTTCCTGCCCCCTCTCCTCCCTTCCTCTCTCCTCCCTCCTACCCTCTCTGCTTCTCTCTCTTTTTTATTATAGCCTCAATAAAAGCCACATTTTTTTTGTTTTGCTTAAAAGATGTGGTGTGTGTGTGTGTGTGTGTATGTATGTGTGTGTGTGTGTGTGTGTGTGTGTGTGTGTGTGCGCGCGCGTGCAGATGCCCAGGGCCAGAAGAGGGGGGGTCAGATCCCCTGGAGCTGAGTGATGTGGGTGCTGAGAACTAAACTTGGGTCCTCTCCAAGAGCAGCAAGTAGCTCTCAGCTGTTGAATGTCTCTCCAGCACTCACAAGTGTTTTTATTAATACAATACACTCATTTTATTAATGTATGGTCGTTGTGCACAGTGACAGGCCACAGGAGGACATATATCACATACTTGGACCCTATTCACTCTGTGTGCTCTCCTCCCCTCCCCCTGCTAGGCCTTTTCTTTTTCCCAAGTAATCTCCCTTCTACTTTCACCACACACACACACACACACACACACACACGCACACACTCACAGGCACACACACGCACACACCTAGGATACATATAAGAGAAGACCCGTGTCTGTCTTTCTGAGTCTGGTGTCTGGCTACTTGGCATGAAGAGCACCATCCGTTTTCCTGCAAACATCCTGATTTCTTTTGTGTTCACAGCTGAGAAATATGCCATTGTGTATATGGGCATGGTTTTCAAATGTATTCTAACCACTGAATTTGGTGGGACATGCCTGTGATCCCAGCACTCAAGAGTCTGAGGCAAGACGATGGCTGTGAGTTCAAGACCAGCCTAGGCTACATAGTAAGATTCAACAAAACAAAGCAAGCGATGAAGCAGTGCTGAGCCCAGCCTGACCGGCTCCTTGGGCTCTCTCACTTTGGGCCACTCGTGCACTCATCATCCCAGGGCCGGTGGCAGGTGGCTGGTGACAGCCTCTCTGACCCAAAGCCTGGGGAAACAATTCACACTGGTCAACTCCAAGCTTCTCACCCTGTCTCGCCTCTCCCTCCTCACAGAAACCACATTAAATAAATGTCTTTTTAAAAATCTGGTGTCTAATGCCGGGCATGGTGGCGCACGCCTGTAATCCCAGCACTTGGGAGGCAGAGGCAGGCGGATCTCTGTGAGTTCAAGGCCAGCCTGGTCTACATAGTGAGTTCCAGGACAGCTGGGGCTACAGGGAGACCCTGTCTCAAAAAGACCAAAAAAAAAAAAAAAAATCTGGTGTCTAGCTGTGTAGCCCAGATGGGTCTTCATCTTGCTTCAGCCCCTGGGAGCTGTGATCACAGGCTTGAGCCACCACTCCAGGCTCTGGAAGGCTCTGGCCAGTTTCCCCCATGCTCTGCCTCCTGCCCCCCTACCTCCGCAAATCCCCATCACTTGTGTGCCCCACGTGGCCAGGATGACACTTCATGCCTCTTCTTGGGTCCTGTAAATAACAAACTCCTTTTCCACTACAGCCGATCCTGATCTTGTCTGCCTTGCCATATCTGAATAATATTCAAACTACATTAAAAAATGATACAAGTGGGGCTGGAGAGATGGCCCAGCAGTTAAGAACACTGGTCGTTCTTGCAGAAGGCCCATGTTTGAATCCCAGAACCACATGGCAGCTAACAACTGTCTGTAACTCCAGTTCCAGGGCATCCGACAGCCTCTTCTGACCTCCGCGGCACGGCACGACACGGGTGCACTTACCTACATGCAGGCATAACACTTATACACATAAAATAAAAATAACAAAATATTTTTTAAAAAATGATACATGTAACACTTGCCTAGCTTGCAAGTTTGATCCCCCAAACTGCAAAAATAAATATGTAAATGAATGAATAATGAATTGGTGAATGATTAAGTAAGAGCCTGGTATGCCATGGCAACCTCCAGTCCCTATTGCCTCCCTGTCCCCATCCCCTCTCACTCTCTGCACTCTGGTCACGCAGTCTCCTCCTGGGCCTTCAGTTGCTCCCAGCTCTGCCTACAGCCCATCACCCTTCAGGCTTCTGTTGGCTGCGAGGCTCTCCGCCCAGGCAACCTGCAGCTCTTGTCTTTATTCAGCTCTCTGTTCAAATGTCACCCTCCTTCTCAGGGAGTCCTTTTCCAGAACAGCGCTACCCTTCCTGTCTGCAGGGTCACTCTGGTGCCTGCTTCACTCTTACGAAATGATCTGTAGGGCTGGGGAGGTGCTCAGCAGGCAAAGTGTTTCCAAGAAGGCAGGAGGACCTGAGTTTGGATCTCTATTACTGATGTAAGAAATTGGGGGCAGTGCATTCCTGTAACCCCGATCTGTGGGTAGAGGACAGGGGGGACAGAGACAGGAGGATCCCTAGAGCTTGTTGGCCTCTAGTCTAGATGAATCCAAGCAGTGAGCTCCAGGCTCAGTGACAGACCCTGTCTCAAAAGATAAGGTGGAGAGAGACAGAGGAAGCCATGCTGATGTAAACCCCTGGCCTACACACACACACACACACACACACACACACATGAAAACCTACTACAGTTCTGCCATCAGCCTCCAGTCACTGGGTACTCAAAACCATGTGCTTTCATCTGTAAATGTTTAAAAAGGTGCTTCAAAAGCTAAGGCTCATGAAGTGTTACTGTGTAAGCAAAGGACTGAGCTTGTCCCCAGAGCCCGTGTATAGCTGTGGGTATCTGGCTGCAGAGATGGCTCAGCCTGGGAGAGCACTTGCTCTTCCAGAGGACCTGAGTTTGGGCCCCAGGACCCATGTAAAAAGCCACCACAGTGGCTGTCTTCCTAGTCCCTGTGTTTGGAGGCTGAAGACAGAATGATCCTGGGGTTTGCTGGCCAGCCAGCCCAGCCTACTCAGCCTTAGGTCAATGAGACCTTGTGTCAAAACAAACTAAAAAATCTGAAATAAAACAAAACAAAACCCCAACAACGAGTTTCTACACTCATGCTCACAGCAATTGCCATAGGCAAATGTGGAAGCAACACTGTTTCCAGCAAGAGACGGATTCCAGAGTGGGGTAGAGCCATACAACAGAACAGCCTTCAGCCTTCAAAAAGGAGCGAAACCCTGGCACACGCTGCCACATGGTGAGCCTTGAGGATGTCATAAAACTGACCAGTGCCGGCTGCAGCCTGCAGGGTTCCACTTCTCTAGGCCCCTAGAGTTGCAGGCTCACAGAGAGGGAGAGTGAATGAAGCCTGCAAGGGGCCAGGCACCCGCAAGGGAGCAAGTGTTTAATAGGGATAGCTTCGGTTTGGGAAGAGAAAGTTCTGAACCTGGGTGGTGGTGGCGTCTTGTGCATATGAGAATGGTTTAAATGCACCACATGTGCACCATCTATGCTGTGTGTATATATATATATATATATTTTGTCTTTTTGAAGCAGGGTCTCCCTGTAGCCCAGCTGACCTGGAACTCACTATGTAGACCAGGCTGGCCTTGAACTCACAGAGATCCGCCTGCCTCTGCCTCCCAAGTGCTGGGACTACAGGCGTGTGCCACCATGCCTGGCTAATGCTGTGTGTATTTTAACCATGGTAGTCACAAGCACAAGCCACTGTCAGCTCAGTACTTGACCTGGGTTCTGTCTTCACTTGGCTTGAGCTTTGGGTGTATGTGACCCTTGAACCCCTCCATTCCCTGATTCTGTGGCTTCACCCACCACGTTTCCTCACACCCTCTTTCCTTTCCTTCTCTCTTCCCTTCTCTGACGCCCTGCCTTCTTCCCCTCCCTTCCCTTTCTCCTCCTTCCCTCTCCCTTTCCTCTTTTAGGTTTTGAGTCCGGGTTTCATGTACCCACGGCTAGATTCAAACTCTGTAGCTGAGGATGACCTTGAGCTCCTGACCCACCCTGCCTCCACCTCCCCTGTGCTGGGATTACATCTTGTGCCACCATGTTATGTCCCTTCTACCTTCTTGATGGTGTGTTCTTGTGGGTCTCAGGGGTGGATCTCTCTTCCTGTACTGACTGGTGCCTGCCAGCAGCAACTTCAGAGAGGAAGGGTTTGTTTGGACTCATGGTTTCAGGGGCCTCAGGCAGGAAGGTGGGAGCTGTGGTGAGGTCCTCACAAAGACAGACCTGCAGGCCAGAAACCTGCAGGCCAGACCCTTCAGCGGCCTGCCCTGTGACCTACTTCCACCAGCCAGGGCCCCAGCTCTGAAAGTTCCATAGTCTTCAAAATCGTGCCTGCTGTGAGCAGGGGACCAAGGCCATGAGTTGGTGTGTTGTTTTAGATAGAGACACCCTGCTACTCCACACTTGGGCCCCACTCTGTGGCAAGGACACGGTTCTTTCCCTCCCTCCTTCTCTTCCTGTCCTTTCCCCTCCTTCCCCCTCACTCCCTTCCTGCTCCCTTCCTTTGCTTTTCTTTTTAAAGACAAGCTCTCACGCTGGCCCAGGTTGCCTTTAAACTTGGCAATCTTCTTGCCTCAGCCTCCCACATTTGGAATTCCACCCGCAAGGCGCTTGCTCATTACAGCCCTGATTTTGCACCCATTTCCTGTGGCTGGTTGGACAATAACCACAGCCAGTTCATTCATTTGGTACTTTAAAAATTTTTTTATTTATTATTTTAATTTTATGTGTATGAGTGTATTGCCTGCATGTTGGTAAGTGCACCCGTGTTGTGCAATGTAGAAGAGGCTGTTGGATCCCCTGGGACTGGAGTTAGCTGCCATGTGGGTGCTGGGATTCGAACCCAGGTCTTCTGCAAGAACAGGCAGTGTTCTTAACCACTGAGCCATCTCTCCAGCTCCTCATTTGGTACTTTTGTTTTGTGCTAGTCACTTAAGGGCACAGAAACTTAGTCCCTCTCAGTTCTACAAATAGGAAGCCAGCGCCAGGAAACAATAGGGCCCCAAGCGCCTCACCAGCACCACTTTCTGGTTCCCCTGCTCACTTTAGGCAGCAGGCAGTCCTTGCAGCTCACTGGCTTGAAGGCACGTCACTCAGTGTCTGTGGTCATTGCTTCCTGCTCTCTTTTCTGGTTTTTTGCTGACTTAGTCAGATGCTGGGGTGAGTATGTTTCCAGCCCAACTGGCTCAGGGGTGCTCTCAGACCAGGGGTGATGGTGTCTTTTGTGAGCCATCATCCAGCCAGAGTCCCCACATGCATAGATCCCTGGTACGGTTTCTCTCCTTACCTGCTCTTCTAATCTTTCCCACATGACTTCATTATCCACTTCAAAAGTCAGTTTATTACCGCATGTGTGTTCGTGATGCATGTGGAGGTCAAGCACAACTTTGTGGAGTTCATTCTCTACTTCCACCTGTTCTGGGGATTGAACTCAGGTCACCAGGCTCATGCCCCAAGTGCCACCTCAGCAGCCCTATTTATCCAATATTGATATAGCTCTAAGGATATGATTAAAGATATTGGGCCTGGCATTGTGTCTCACACCTTTTACTTAAACATTAAGGAGGTTGAGGCAGGAGTATTTTGAGTTCAGGGTCAGCCTGGGCTGTATGAAGTTTTGTCTCAAAAAAAAAAAAAAATTAAAACAGGGTACAAGTATACCATTTACCCCAGAGCCAGGAAGCAGAAAGGAAGCAGAAAGAAACTGGAGTCCCACAATCCAAAGAGCCCAATAACTCCTCCCACCAGGTGCCTCTCTTGAAAGTCACAGTACCTCCGGATAGTGCCCCCAGGGCTCAGGTCTTGAACACCCAGACCTCTCGGTCCAAAAATCCATCTGTGAAGAGCAATGTTTGCTCATCATTATTGTTATACTTAACTGGGTTTGCAGCTCTGTTCTGGCTCAGGCACACTCAGCAGGCACTCTGCTGCCACACCCCAGACCACAGAGGTTTCTGTAGCTCACATTGTGCAGGTCTGAGGGCATGGTGCCCAGATAGGGTCCATCAGGATCTTTGGCCAGATGGTATCACAGTGTTGTAGTGATGGGTGGATGTGGAAGAGGTGGGGTCCCTCCTGACATCAGAAGCCAGAGCAAGGAGACACTTGCATCATCGTCATTATTATTTAGACAGGATCTCATGTAGCCCAGGCTGACCCTGAGGATGACCTTGAATTCCTGATCCTCCTGCCACTACTGCAAGAGTACTGAAATCACAGGCGTGTGCCACCACAGCCAGCTTAGTGGGTTTATTCTTTCCATTAAAAAAAATTCTTTTATGTATATGTGTGTGCACATATGTATGTGGGTGCCCACAGAGGACAGAAGGCGTTGGATCCCCTGGAACTAGAGTTACAGGCAGTTGTGAGCTGCCTGATGTGGGTGCTGGGAATCAAACTCGGTGTGCAAGACAGTACACAGTCAACTTGTGAGCCATCTCTCCAGCCCACTGTTTCTTTTACAGCCCTCTTGTGAGAACTCCCCAGAGTCCCATGAGACGCTGCACTTAGTTTCTTTTATAAACAATGTCCCCAGGGACCTCCTGTTAAGCTCTGCCTTTCAAAGGTTCCACCACCTCCTAACACATGGGAACCAAGCTGGCACTCTGTCCAAACTAACAGATGCTGCTGTAGGAAGGTCTAAGATCTGTGAATGGCACTCCGCAGATGAAGCCACAGTGACAACCTGGAAGTCTCTGTGGGTTTGAAACAGAAACTGTCTTCTCACTTATCCAACATGCCCTTAAAGCTGAGGACCTCTCCATGGCATTTCCACACAGAATCAGACTGAAGGAGCCCTTGCCATCTGGGGCTTTGCTAGTTCCTGTGCAGATGAAAAGTCTGCTCCAGAGGAATACTCAACCAGCTGATAGAACTTTCTGAAAATAGGGCTGGAGAGATGGCTCAGTGGTTAACAACACTGATGTTCTTGCAGAAGACCTGGGTTCAAATCCCAGCACCCACATGGCAGCTAACAACTGTCTGTAACTCCAGTCCCAGGGGATCCAACAGCCTCTTCTGTCTTCCGCAGCCATTGCATGACATGGGTGCACTTACCTACATGCAGGCAATACACGCATATACGTAAAATAAAAAAAATAAATAAGGGGCTGGAGAGATGGCTCAGTGGTTAAGAGCACTGACTGCTCTTGCAGAGGACCTCGGTATGGTTCCCAGAGCCCACATGGCAGCTAACTACCATCCAAGGCTCCAGTACCAGGAAATCCCTCTTCTGAGCTCTGCGGCATTGCACGACACGGGTGCACTCACATACATGCAGGCGATACACTCATACACATAAAATAAAAATAATAATAAAAAAAGAACTTTCTGAAAATAATGTACTTGACCTGTGTTGTCACATAAGGCGGCTACTAGACATATGAGTGTATTCAAAAATTCTTTTTAAAATGTTTAAATTACATTTATTTATGAGCCACAATGCAAGGGTGGACGTCAGAGTCTCTTTCCACCATGTGGGTTCCAGGGGATGGAATTCAGGTCATCAGGCTTGGCAGCAAGTGCCTTTACCTGCTGAGCCATGAGCCACCTTGCTGTCCTTTTGTTTTTTTTTTGTTTTGTTTTGCTTTGTTTTGAGACAGTGTTTCATATGATGTAGTCCTGGCTGGCCTGGACCGCCTTATGTAGACCAGGCTGGCCTCGGTTTCACAGAAATCCACCTGTGTTTACCTCCTGAGTGCTGGGATTAAAGGTACACACCATCACACCTTACCTTTGGCATTCCTTTAAGAATTTTTTCTTCTCTCTCTCTCTCTCTCTCTCTCATTTATTAATGTGCAGGCTTTGAGTAGTAGAAATGTGGCTGCTTTGACTGAAAACCACATTTGGGCTTGGAGAGATGGTTCAGTGGTTCAGAACATGTGCTGTTCTCACAAAGGACCAAGTTCCATTCCCAGCACCCACATCGGTCAGCTCACAACTACCTGTAACCCCAGCACATCTAACGCTCTCTCTGGCTTCTGCGGGTGCCCAAATGCATGTACACACGAAAGAGACACACACATGCATATAATTTTTAAATAAAAGTGAATCTTTTTGTGTGTGTGTGCACATGAGGAGCGCATGTGAGGTCAATCTTGGTTGTCACCCTTGGGCACCATCCACCATCCACCTGGTCTCTTTCCCTGGCCTGAGTGAACTAAGCTGGGTAGTCAGCAAGCCCCAAGCTACCTTTTACTCTCAATCCCTAAAACTGTGAGCCAAAATAGACCTTTCTTTCTTATAAGCTGTCTGTGGTATTTTGTCACAGTGACAGACAGCTAGCTACTGCAGGAAGGGAAGGCCAAAGTCATGGACCCTCGAAGCACATGAAATACCTCATGTATAATGGCCTCTGTATGATTAAAAAAATGCTGTGTCATGCAAAAAGACAAACAAAACAAAATCCTGTCTTCCCCAATGTGTTCACCACTCCAAATGCTCATATTATGAACTACTTTCAGTGCTTTGCTGTCATCAGAAGTGTAAAAGTCTTACCCAGCTTTCATTAAGAAATTCACCTCTAAGTTTGATGATCTTTGAAGCTATTGTAAACCTTACTTTTAAAATTTGTTTTTATTAAATGTTGTTTTCATAAGAATATCTCAATCTGAATCATCTTTATAGCCCCATCCCCACCAGCACCCTCCCATAGCCCCCGCATTGGAACTCATATACTCTGTCCTGGGTGTTAAGACCCACTGTGTCAAGTCAGTGTCCCCAGACCTTCCCCAGTGCAAGTCCATCCACTTGAGGTCTAGTCAGATCCCTCTCATCTATCCAAACAACTATTCTAGAGTTCTCCACACTGTTTTTCATAGAGGTTGCACAAGTTTGCAATCCCACCAGCAGTGAGTGAGCTTCCCCTTTTTCCACATCCTGCCAGCATTTGGTATCATTTGTTCTCTTGATCCTAGCCCATCTGATTGGGGTAAGGTGATACCTGAAGGTGGTTTTAATTTGCATTTCCCTAATTCCTAACAACATTGAACACTTTTTAAGATGTTTCTTAGCCATCTTTATTTCTTCCTTTGAGAACTTCTGTTTAGATCTTTAGCCCATCTCTTAATTGGATCATTTGCTTTCTTGCTTCTTTGTTTTTTGAGTTCTTTATATATCCTGGACGTTAAACCTGTCAGATGTGTCACTGGTGAAGATTTTTTCCCACTCTGTGGGTTTTCTCTTCACTTTTTTGATTGTTTCTTTTACTGTATAGAAGCTTTTTAGTTTAATGAGGTCCCATTTGCTTTTTTTTAAAAAAATATTTCATTTATTATTTTTATTTTTTTATGTGTATGCATGTATTGCCTGCATGTAGGTAAGTGCACCCGTGTCGTGAAATGCCTGCAGAGGACAGAAGAGGCTGTCGGATCCCCTGGAACTGGACTTACAGACAGTTGTTAGCTGCCATATGGGTGCTGGGATTCGAACTCAGGTCTTCTGTAAGAACAATCAGTGTTCTCTACCATTGAGCCATCTCTCCAGTCCCATGAGGTCCCACTTGTTGATTGTTGACCTTAATTCCTGAACAACTTCTGTCCAATTTAGAAAACCCTTTTCTACGCCTTATATGTTATGGGTCTGTTTAAACTGTTGATCTCTTCTTAGTTTAACTTTGATGGTTCCCATGATTTTCGATATCCATCCATTTCTTTTGGATTTTCAAATTTAGTAGCATATAGGTTCTTAAAGTATTCCCTTATAATGCTCTGGATCTTTTTGGTGTCTGTTGTGATGTTTCCCCTTTCATCTCTGAATTTGTTGATTTGGATGTTTTTTCTTTCTTTTGGTTAACTGGGCTAAGGATCTGTCTATGTTGTTTAGCTTTTCAAGGAACCAGTTCTTAAATTCATTGATTCTTTGTATTGCTTTCTTTGTTTCTAGTTCATTAATTTCTGCTTTGATTTTTATCATTTCTTCTCTTCACCTTTCCAGAATATTAAGTTGCAATATTAGGTTATTTTATTTGTGCTCTTTCTAATGTTTTAATGTAGGTACTTAGAACTGTAAACTTCCCTCTTAGGACTGCTTTTAAAGTGTCCCAGAGGGTTTGTTGTGTTGTATTGTCCTTTTCAACAAATTCCAGGAATTCTTTTATTTCTTTCTTCATTTCTCCTTTGACCCACTCATAGTTTAGGAGTGTGCTGTTGAATTGTCATGAGTTCATGTAGTGACTAGGGCTTCTTCCAGTGTTGATTTTGAGCTTTATTGCATTGTGGTCTGATAGAATACATGGAATTATTTCAGTTTTGTTTTTTTTTTGTTTTTGTTTTTTGTATTTGTTGAGGTTTGTTTTGTGCCCCATTATGTGGTCAGGTTTTGAGAAAGTTCCATGGGGTTCTGAATATAAAGTATGTGCTTTGGTGCTCAGGTAGAATATTCTAAAGACATCTTTTAGGTCCATTTGATGTATGGTATCATTTAATTCAGACGTCTCTGTTTATTCTTTGTCCAGTTGACCTATCTAACGGAGACAGTGGGGTATTGAAGTCCCCTACTCTCACTGAGTTGGGGTTAATCTGTGTCTTAAAGCCGTGAGGGTTATTTTTATGAATTTGGGTGCACCAGAATTTGGTGCAAATTATGTTCATGATTATAATATCTTCTTGGTTCATTGTTCCTTTGATCAGAATGAAGTGACCCTCTTTATCTCTTCTGATTAGTTTTACTTTGAAGTTTATTTTGTCACATATTAGAATATTGCAACCCCTTCTTGTTTCTTAGTGGTATTTGTTTGAAATATTCTTTTTCATCCTTTCACCTTAAGGTAGTGCCTGTCCTTGAAGGTGAGGTGGGTTTCTTGCTGACAACAAAAAGATGGATTTTGTTTCTTAATCCATTCAACTAGCCTGTGTCTTTTGACTGGGGAGTTCAGTCCATTGATATTTGAAGTTATTATTGAAAGATGTGTATTGGTTGCCATCATTTTGATTACTGTTTGCATTCTTTGTCTAATTTTGTGTTTCTACAATTATACATTTATTTAGATCCTTTCATTGCCCCTGGGGTATAGCTGTTCCTTTCTCTGTTCTTTGTATTTTTTCAAGTATTCTTTGAAGGACTTGTTTTGTGGACATGTATTCTTTCGGGCTATTCGTGTCATGGAAGATTTTTCTTTCCCCCTCAACTATAATAGACATTTTTGCTGGGTAAAGAATTCTGGGCTGGCATCTATTGCCACTTACAACTGGAAATACCTTGGTCCAGGCTCTTCTGGCTTTCACAGTTTGCACTGATAGTCAGCTGTAATTCTGACGGACTTTCCTGTGTATGTGACTGTTTTTCTTTGCTGCTTTCAGTGTTCTCTCTTTGTTCTGTACAATTACTATTTTCACCGTGACACGCCATGGGGAGTTACTTTTCTGATCCTGTCTATCTGGTGTTCTATGTGCTTCTTGTATTTGTATGGGGATGTCTTTCCTTAATTTTGGAAAATTGTCTTCTACAATCCAGTTTAAGATCTGGTCAATACCATTAACCTGCAATTCCTCTATGCCTATGATCTGTATATTTGGTCTTTTCATGGTGTCCCACATCTCCTGCATATTCCATTCTTGCATCTTTTTAAATTTTTCATAATCTTTGCTTGAGTGGTCCAGTTCTTCAACTTTATCCTCCAGTGTTGACATTCTGCTTTCCATTTCATTCATTCCAGCAGTGAAGCTTTCCCCTGTTGTTTCAAGTTGGCTTATTGAGTTTTGCACTTCTTTATTTCTGCCTGAGTAGCCTGAGTTTTCTTCAATGTTTCTATCTCTTTTGTGAATTCATTCAGAAGTTTATCTGTATTTTTTTTAGTTCTTTGGTGTGTTTGTTTGTGCGTTCTTTAAATTCGTTTAATTTCTTGATCATGTTTATGATTGTTCTTTTAAATTCTGTGTCCTGGGTTATTTCTAGGGGGTTATCCTTATAGAATTCTTCTACAGGACTGGTGGAGTTTCATGAGGACATAGTATTTTGGCTTTCCATTTTATTTTTTTGTTGTGATTTTGGCATGTGAATTTCTTTTTTTTTTTCGGTCTGAGACAGGGTCTCCCTGTAGCCCCAGCTGTCCTGGAACTCACTATGTAGACCAGGCTGGCCTTGAACTCACAGAGATCTGCCTGTCTCAGCCTCTGAACTACTGGGATTAAAGGCATGCACCACCATGCCCAGCCTGGCATGTGATGAATTTCTTTGTTTGTGATTCTGGTATGAAAATCAAGTTGAAGTTTGCTTCTGTTTGTATTGTTGGTGTGCCTTGGTTGTTTTCTTATTGATTATGTACAGCTGGTTGGTCTAGGTTTCAGGTTCTCTCAGGTTTTATTTTGGAGGGAGCTGATGGTTTCAGATGAGCTACTCAGGAACGCCCACAGAAGCCCAAGTCAGACTCCAGTCAGGTGCACTCAGGCTTCCTTCTAAGGTTTGGACCCCTACTACTGGGTACTCAGAGCACAATTTGGGAAGTTCCTTAAGGGGAGGCCCAATTTTGGGACTCTCAGGCAGTCTGCTGAGTTCTCAGCCCCTATGCCAGAAGGAGGCTGGGTCAGGGCCTCTCAGGCTGGCTGCCAAAGTCTCAGCCTTACCCTACTGTAGGGCAGAGGTCTGCCCTGGGGGCATGGGAGGGGCCTCAAGCAATCCCAGTTAGGGGGTTGGGTACAGTTTGATTTGGGGAATCTCACCATCATGTGGAGGCCAGTTCCAGGCACTCCCAGGCGGTCTGCTGAGTTCTCAACCCCTATCTGTATACCTTATTTTTAATTAATCTTCTAATTATTTGCTGGTGATACTTGGAGTTGCAAAATAAGTTATTTGTGAATTATCTACTATTTCATGACAAATTACCCCAAACCTAGCAGCTTTGAAGAGCAGTGGCTTCTTAGGTCAGGGGCCAGGTGCAGTCTCTCACCGTATTGCATTCTGGGGCAACCTCCAGGCTCGGGTCTCCTCTGCAGGCTTGACAGGGGAGGATTCAGCCCCGAGCTCCAGCATCCAGTGCCTGCATGTGTCCGCTTCTGCCCAGCTATGGGGCTATTGCCTCAGCTGCTTGTTGGTTTCTTGTCACATGGACCCTCCTAGGGTGGGTGGTACATGACAGCAAGGGAAAGAGCAAGGGAGGCGGCAAGAGGAAGGGGGAGAAAGAGAGAGAGACAGAAAGTTTTTGTGGCCTAGTCTCAAAACTGCCAGACTTTATTCTTGATGTCTTTTATGCAATTGAAGTTGGAGTCTGTCTCTTCACTGGAAGCAGAAGTTCAGGCATGGTGGCACACACTGGTCATCCCAGCCCTTGATGCTGAGGCAGCAGGAAGAGGAACTCAAGGCCACACAGTTGGACTCAGTCTCAGAAAACAAAGGACAGGCTGGGTAAAGTGCTTGCTACCAGGTCTGATGACCTGTATTCAACACCCAAGACCCCCACATGGTAGAAGGAGAGAACTGACTCCTGTAAGTTGTTCTTGTTGTTCACTGACCTACACACACACACACACACACACACACACACACACACTTCAAATAGCACCATCCTCTGAAGCATGAACTCTTTCATACATGACGGCATGTATGTTTGTTCAAGGGTGTGAAGGGATTTAGCTGTCTCTCTAACTACTACTACATGATGCTCCTAAAAATTTAGACTCAGAATGTTGAGCTCCACATTGTTATTCCCACCACCACTGCCAGAAAGTTCTGGAAATGGATTTGGAGAAAGTAGAGCTCATCTCTCTCTCAGCTGTTCTGCCTTCTGGGGCGAGGGCTGTTTATGAAAACCTGTGCATGGCCTGACCTCAGGGCTCAGCACTTCTAGGGCCTTTGTGCTATAAAAAGTAAAGTGTGTTTGTCTTCATTGCAGATTTAGACCCTTTCTAAACTAAAGGAATGGTGATGGTTGCTTGTTCAGACCTTGATGTTGACAGGTCTAGCACACACACACACACACACACACACACACAATGTAGGGCCAGAGAGATGTCTTGGCAGGTTAAAGCACTTCCCACCAAGCCTAACAACCTGACTTCAATTCCTGGGCCTCAAATGGTGGGGAGGAGAACTGACTTCCTACAAGGTGTCCTCTGACCTCCACACATGCACCGGGATACATGTGTACTCACACACATACACATCTACACTAAATAAATGAAATGTAATTTAAAAATGATAACCAAGGAGGCAGATCAGATAGGGAGTGAGTGTAGTGAGTGGGATCATTGGATGTCATGACAGAAGCTGCCTTCCACATTTAGAGATTAGAATTTATTTATTTACTTATTTATATATTTATTTGAGACAAGCTCCTGTAGTCCAGGCTGGCTTCTACGTGTCTATGTAGCTGAGGGTGACCTTGAACTTCCCATCCTGCCTCTATCTCCCAATTACTAGGATTACAGGTGTGTGCCATAGCACCCACCATGTGAGGTGCTGGGATGGAACCCAGGGCTTCGCACAGGTTAGGCAAGGGCTCTACTAACTGAATCAGCCCCCTAGCCTTGACAGCAGAATTTGAATGACATTTAGTTGACAAGTTTTTGTTGACTTTCTACAATGCAATATAATACAAAACAGACAAGAATTGTGTACAAAAGTTGTATCAAATGTCTCTGATCACAAGCAGTTTACCTTTTGTTTTTCTGGAGAGACAAGTTTTGGAGAAAATTCAAAAGGGTTCTGACATTAGGGATTTCTAAACCCAATGGCACAGCCAGATCCAGGGATCTACTGTCAGAACACGCCTACCCTTCAGGAGTGCCAATAAGGTTTTTAGTCCTGTGTATAAGAGTTTATATACCCTGTGCAACGAAGAGTTTATATACCTCTGAAGACAGAGTCTAACGTGATTAACCAAAGGAAGAAATTTGCAAGGAAGAGAACTGTCACCAGAGTTCTCCCCGGGTCCCTTATGCAATCAGACAAACCATATAATATTTTTAATGTGAATTTAATATGGTTTATGCCCTTGGGTAGGGAGGGGGTAAGTGGGGGAACGTACACAGAGTCAAGCACTCTTGAGCTGTGGCTCAGAGCCTGCCACTTCAGATGCTCCCACGGTAGGCCCATAATCTCCATTATGCATCTTGGGCCTACAGTCTCATCCCAGGTCAGTAAATGCCCCCTCTGGCGTCCACGTGGGTGAGGCGCAGGGGCCATCTTTCTCTCCACACTCCCCCCCACCCGAGTTCCTCCCGGCTCCTGGCTTCCGGCCCAAGATGGAGCAGAAAACCCCTCCCCAGTCCATCCTCTGCAGCAGGCCCCACCCCTCAGAGGAACCAGAGACAAGAGCATGCAGGGAGAAAGAGAACTTTAAAACACTGTTACCGTGGAGCTGCAGAGATGGCTCAGTGGTTAAAAGTACATACTGCTCTTGCAAGGACCCTTTGGTTCTCAGCACCCATACTGGACAGCCCACAAGCACCTGTAACTCCAGCTCCAGGGGAGCTGACATCCTCTTCTGGCTTCCTTGAGCAGCTGTACACACACATAAAAATAACTAAAAATAGGTCTTTTCAAAAATAAAATATTGTTAGAGATGCATGAAAGAATAAAACCAAAAAGCAAGAACAAAATGCTACGTAAAAGGAGCATATGGAGAACTGTGTTAGTCACTTTCTGTTTCTGTGATAACACCATGACCAAGGCAACTTATAGAAAGAAGAGTTTATTTGGGCTGTGGTTCCAGAGGGGGAGTCCATAATGTGGGAGAGATATGACAGTAAGTGGCAGGCATGCTGCAGGAGCAGGAGGCTGAGAGATCACATCCCAACTGCACAAAGGACACCAGAGAGAGCGAATTGCCAATGAAGTGAAGCTACACGCCCCCAAAGCCCACACCCAGTGACACACTTCCTCCAGCAAGACTCCACCTTCTGAAGGTTCCATGACCTCCCCAAATAGCACCACCAACCAGGACCAAGGGTTCAAATACACGAACCTATGGGAGGTGTTTCTTGTTCAAACCACCACAAGAACATTCATCATATTGAAATTAAAATGCATAACTTTAATCCTCAATAGAAGAGTTAAAAGACAAGATGAAGAAAGTTCTCAAAAAGAAGAGTAAAATATAAGGAAATGCAAAGTAGAAAAGAGCAAATAAGATACGAGGACCATTAGTTATAACCAACATCTGACTGACAGGAGTTAATGAGAGAAAGAGAGCAGGGGCTTGGGAACTGTCAAAGATGCCTTTCAGGAGAGTGTGCCAAACTTGAAAGGCACGGATTCCACACTGAAGCTCCCTCCAAGTGCCCAAGGACTGGAAACAGATTTGGATCAACTCACGGCATAATAACACTTCAAGACAGTGGGGAATGATCCTATAAGTTTCTAGAGAAGAAATGAAGCTGTATAAAAGCGATCAGGGACAGGAACACTTCACACATCACGACAGTATGACTACAACCGATGGTGTAGTAGAGTATGTTTTTAAAGTAAACTGATTTCCAAGTAAGAATTCTGTAGCCGGCCACATGAATTATTTTTAATTGTGTAGTGTGTGTCGGTGTGTGTGGGGGAGTATGTGTATGTGAGCAAAGGTGCCCATGGAGGCCAACAGAAGGCATCAGATCCCTTGGTGTGCATATCTATGTGGGGGTATGTGCACATGAGTGCAGGTGCCCATGGAAGCCAGCAGAGGGCATCAGATCCTCTAGAGCTGGAGTTACAGGTGGTTGTGAACCACCTGATGTGGGTGCTGGGAACCAAACCCAGGTCCTGTGGAGGAGCAGCAAGTGCTCTTAACCACTGACCTATCTTTCCAGCCCCCCAACCTATACTTATTTTTCCCCTGATGAGTCTTTGTGACTGACTGACCTGATGGATTGGGCAGAACTGGCACTCCATGACTTCCCAATGTTAGGTCACAAAGGACGCTACAGATTTCAACTCCTTCCCTTGCGATGTGAACCTTTGAATTTCTGAATTTCTGAATATGATTAGCATATTTACCCTGAAGTCACTGTGTGGAGCTCACAAAATAGAGAGACCACATGAAGACAGAGATAGACATCAAAAAAGCCCCAGTTGTTTGGGATTTTCCAGCTTTGGTGACAGTCTTGAGTCTGGGGAAGCTTTTGATGTATCTGTAGTCCCTGACCACCTTTAGAGTGAATTTGCATGAAACTGTGGGCAAGCACAACCCAGGTGATTCTGGTTTACATCCTCCAGACATAAAATATAACTGCTTGGCACTATTCTGCATCACCAGCTTGGGATGTTTTATACAGCAATAAGTAACTAGAAAATCTCTCATGCATCCTTTCTCAGAAAGCTACTGCAAGATGTACTCCATCACAGTGAGAAAGGAAACTAAGAGGAAGACACGGGACACTGGAATGAAGGGAGACCACAAAGAGATGCAGAGGAATCTGTGGCAGACTGGACATGGGCCTGAGTAGACCAGGCCACAGGATTCAGGAAAGGTCTGCATCTGAACAATCACAAAGCCATCACAAGACTTTAGGGTCAAATTATAAGTTACTAGTAAAGGAAGGAAAATTTCTGGGGAGGGGTCTTTCTGAGAAGGCCCAGCTGGCCTGGAACTCACTATGTAGACCAGGCTGTCCTCGAACTCACAGAGATCCACTTGCCTCTGCCTCCCAAGTGCTGGGATTAAAGGAGTGTGTCACCACACCTGGTTTAAGAAAGAAAAAAATTTTAATTAGGACAATACTGATCCCAAAGGAGTTGAAAAGTTGCAAAGAGGAGAAAAAATGGTTACAGTTTCTTCGTACAGTGACTCTTTAAACATGGAAGACACCATCATCATACAATCATAGAGTCTTGAACATCTATTTATACCCAGCTTTTTACATGGGTGCCAGGGATCTGAACTCAGATCCTTATGCTTGGTTGACAAGCACTTTACTGACTGAGCCATCTCCCTGGCCCCTCTTCCTAACTTGATGATAGAAAGATATACTGGGCCGATGTGGAGTTGGGAGGATGCATATAAGGGAGAAAACAGAAACCCTCTGCTTCTGTGGTAGAAGCACATGGTCAGGCCTAGAGTGGAGCAGGTGTAGGCAAGGTACTTGCTTGAGGCTTCCAGAAACATCTCTGGAATTCTAGGTTGTGCTCACTGATACTTCAGTGTTCACAGGGAAGCACCTTGCTGTCCACTTGTCTATGAGCTTGTTTAAGGTTAATGCTTACCCTGTGGCCTGTGGTCTGTACCAATTGGTCTCAGTCACATGTTATATAAGATCAGTTTCAGGGACCAGCAAGATGACTCAGCAGGTTTGCTTGCCATGAAGCCTGATGACCCACAAGTTAGAAGTAAAGAACAGGCTTCCAAACTTGACCTCCACATGCATGCTGTGGCACCTATACACATACACACAAAATAATGAAATAAACATAAAATTTTTTTTAAAAGATTAGTTTGGTAAAATAAAGATGTCCAAAAGAATGTCTACCATCAAACAATCCAAAAATGGCCAAAAGGATGAAGTTAATTAATAATGTAAAGGTCAAAGTTATCAGCTAAGAGGGAGAAGGAGGGTTTGTGGGGGACTTGGGGGTTAGGACTTGCTAAGGAGGAAGGACCTGCCTCCTGTGGAATGTCCTGCCTTGAGCTGTTCACTCTAGTTCCGTGCAGCTCTTCGGATTCCTCTTTCTCGCTCCATCCTTCTCCAGGGCATGTAGGGCCTTCTTGTATGTTTTCTGTTGTTGTTCTATTTATTCTCTGTCTCCATTCAACTCTGAAACCATGAGCTTTGGGGCTGTCTTGATCCATGCCTGCAAAACTACCAAGCACACAGCAGGCACCCAGTAAAGCGAATGCACCCTGTGCACACAGTCTTCTGTTGCTGTTTACATTTCTTCTTTTCTTGAAATTTCAGACTTAAAAAAATAGCACAAAGAATTCCTGCATATCCTTTGTTCGATATCCTCAAATGTCAGGCTTTCACCACCTCACACTTAGTCCCTCCCTCCATTCCTCAGTCCCTCCTTCCCTCCTCCTCTAGAACTGCTGAGAGACCCCTGACCCTTTGACCTTATGAACTTGAGTTTCATATAAGCACAGCAGAAAAGATCAAAGCGGGAAAATGAGCATCAATACACAGTTATCACCCAGTCCGCAGGGCACCGACTGTCCCCATACAATGTTTTTCTGCAGCAGAATAAGAAGCTGATCCCCGTTGGATGGGAGGGTCCAGCTTTCTTTGATCTGGACAGTCTTAACTGAGCTTCTTAACATTAACCCTTTCCTAGAAGAGTTGCTTTGCAGCAAGCCCTCATTTGCCTTGACTGGAAACATATTTTTTCAAATTGTGCATTTTTGGCCCTGGAATCCCCCCCTTAACTCTGACAGACAGCTATACTGCAGAGTTAATATAGCCATTACTAACAAGCTTCAGGCATAGGGTGAGGCTCAGCAGTAGAGCTCCTGCCTAGACTCCCCCAGTGAGGGGCTAAGGGTGTGGCTCAGTGGTGGAGTACTCGGCTAGAATCCCCCAGAGCACCCCCTAGAATGCCTCCAGCTGGGGCATGGCTCAGTGTGGGAACACTGTAGGTATGGTTGGGGCTGTGGTTTCTATCTACAACCCAGGAGAAAGGTGGTGTCCGGGCAGTGGCTTTGACCCTCTGTTCCTACCACATTGTCCCTTACACATGCTTCTTCCTGTATCCCGATAATTCTCACACATGTTCAGGACGGTTGCCAAAGTTTCTGTGACCAAAATAAAAACTTAACATGCTAGCTGGTTTTGGTGGTGCACGCCTCTAATCCCAGCACTTAGGAGGCAGCCTGATCTCTGTGTTTGAGGCCAGCCAAGGTTACTTAGTGAGGTTCAGACCAGCTGGGGCTACACAGTGAGACCCTGCCTCAAAGAAAAGAAAAAGGAAAGGAAAAGAAAAGAAAAACCTGACGATGCTGAGTAGCACCCACCCTGAGATGGTTTTAAACTACTGTTCTGTAAAGAAAGGAAGCAGGCTCTACGGAGATATAACTTGTTCTAGGACTGGGTGGTGATGATGTCAGACAGGCTTGTCCTGCCTGGAAGGAAGTGGTTAAAAAAAGAAGAGCTGGGTCAGTGATTCACCCCTAGGACTCCTGTAAGTTCAAGGCCACTTGAGCTGCACAGTGAGTTTAAGCCCAGCCTGGGCTACAGAGTGATACCCAACGTGCTGGTTAGTTCTTATCAACTTGACACAAAATAGTCACCTGGGAAGAAGGAGCCTCAGTTGAGGAATTTCTTCCATCAGAGTGGCCTGTGGCCATAGCTGTGAGGCATTTTTCTCAATCCCTAATTGATGTAGGAGGACCCAGCATCCTGTGGGTGTTGCCATCCCTGGGCAAGTGGGTTTGGGTTATATAAGAAGGGTAGCTGAGCAAGCCAGGTGAAGCAAGCCAGTAAGTACTGTTCCTCCATGGTCTCTGATTCGGTTCCTGCCTCCTGGTTCCTGTCTTGAGCTCCTGCCTTGGCTTCCCTCCATGATGAGCTATATAAGATAAAATAAACCCTTCCCCCCCGAAGCTGTTTTTGGTCAGTTTTTTATCATAGCAATAGAGAAACAAGCAAAAACACACTATATGAAAAAATAAAATAATTTAAATGGAAGTCGATAACTCCAGTGATAGATGGCAGAAGCAGGCAGATCCCCAGAGCTTGTTGGTCACCAGACTAGTTGGAAACGGAAAGACCTGGTCTCAAAAAAAAAAAAAAAATGGAGCCAGGCATGGTGGCGCACGCCTTTAATCCTAGCAATTGGGAGGCAGAGGCAGGTGGATCTCTGTGAATTCGAGGCCAGCCTGGTCTATAGTGAGTTCCAGGACAGCTGGGGCTACCGGGGACCCTGTCTCCCTGTCTCAAAAAGACCAAAGGAAGACAGCTCAAGAAGACCCCTGACATCTTATGACCTTCTCATGGGAACATATGTGTGCACATACATAAACATCACCCACCCCTCCCCCATGTCTCCAGATGGCCTAGGAGCCCCTGTTTGGTACAGTTGCAGGTTTTCTTTCTTTCTTTCCTTTTTTCCTGATCAGTTTGATAGGCAGTTGGTTCTGTGTGAGACTGGGGAACCTGTAGATGAGGGGAATGTGTGAATGGATGAGGGGCTGGGGACCTGTGGAAGGGGGGTCAGTGGTGCTGTGGAGCCTCAGGAGAGAGTGGGACAGCAGTAGGAACTGAGGCCCGTGGTGGCACATACTTGGCATCTGGACACTCAGGAGGCTGAGGCGGAAGGATCACGAGCTGGAGACTAACCTGGGCTACATAGGAGACCCTGTTTCCAAAACAAATGAACCAACCAAACAACAAATGGTGGGAACTTGACTCAGAGCAGAGCACTTGGGGCACATGTGCAATGCCCAGGTTCCAGCTCCAGCACCACAAACGCAAGCAGGCAAACAGGCAAGATGTCAGTGGCACTCTCATATTGTCTTTTCAAGCTCTCTGTAAGTCCAGTATTACTCCAAAATGGAAAAGCTTTTGTAAAAAAATTCTTTTTGGTCTTTTTGAGACAGAGTCTCCCCGTAGCCCCAGCGGGCCTGGATTCACTATGGAGACCAGGCTGGCCTCGAACTAAGAGATCCACCTGCCTCTGCCTCCCAAGTGCTGGGACCAAAGGTGTGTACTACCACACCCGGCCAAAATGGAAAAGTTTAAGAAATTAAAAATAAATTTAAAAATGATTCAATCTGGGACTGGAGAGATGGCTCAGCAGTTAAGAGCACTGACTGCTCTTGCAGAGGACCCGGGTTCGATTCCCAGCACCCACATGGTGGCTATGAACTGTCCTTAACTCCAGTTCCAGGGGAATCCGAAGCCCTCTTCTGACCTCCGGCATTGCATGAAACGAGAGCACTCACATACATGCAGGCAATACACTTGTACACATAAAATAAAAATAACACATAAAATTTTTTTAAAAACGATTCAATCTTAGCAATGCTCACAGATTCAAATTGCACATCTGGGTTTATGTGTGTGTGTGTGTGTGTGTGTGTGTGTGTGTGTGTGTGTGTGTGTGTGTGGTATGTGTGTGTCTCTCTCTGTGTCTCTTCTCTCCATCTTCCCCCTCTTCCTCTCCCCGCTCCTCGCCCTTGGCCCTCTCCCCGTTCATCTCCCCCTTCCTTAGCGCTGCTCACAGAGACAGATTTTGCATCTGTGTTTATGTGTGTGTGTGTGTGTGTGTGTGTGTGTGTGTGTGTGTGCATGTGTGGTATGTGTGTGTCTCTCTCTGTGTCTCTTCTCTCCATCTTCCCCCTCTTCCTCTCCCCGCTCCTCGCCCTTGGCCCTCTCCCCGTTCATCTCCCCCTTCCTGCTTCCTCTTCCTTCTTCCCTGGTGTGAAGGGCAAAGTGCTCTGCAAAGCCCTAGCCCCAAGCTTTGGGTTCTAGAAGTCTGGTTACCACCTGTTCTTGGAGACTTACTACCTGCTGGGCATTGTGTTAAAGAATTGCCTGTTTGGGTCTGCAAGACAGCTCAGTGGGTAATGGTGCCTGCCACCAAGCCCAATGACATTAGCTTACTCCTCGGGACCCACATGGTGGAAGGAGAGAACCCCACACGCTGTTCTCTGCCTTCCACACAGTACCATGGCACACTCACGTACACACACACACAGATAAATATAATAATTTTTTTTTAAAGAGAAAGGGTTACTGGCTTCTCAACTCTTCCTTACAGCAATCTCTAGGGCAGAAGTCTTTCTTGTCTTTTACTGAAGGAAACTGAGGTTCAGAGAGGTACAGCACCTTTCTAAAGACACACAGGAAGGAACTGCCAGTGTTAAGATTTGAACTCAGGTCTGCGTGCAGAGCTCTCTTTGCCTCATTGGTTTTGGAGGTTTGCAGATCACGTTACCATGTAATGTTATCCGTAGAGTAGCAGCCACATTTTATTATTTATTCATTTATTTTATGTGCATATATCTGTATGTGGTGTATGTACATGTCGTGTGGGTGGGTTTGGTGTATGTACATGTCTTTGTGTGCATGTCAGCATGTGTGTGTGGAGGCTAGAGGTCCATGCCAGGTGTCTTTCTTATTATTTCTACATTGTTTTTTTGTTTGCTTATTTTTGTTTTGTTAAGACAGATCCTCTCACTGAACTTGGAGCTTGCCAACTGGCTAGGCTGGCCAATGAGCTCCAGGGATCCTCTTGCCTTCAGCTCCCCAGTGCTGGGGTTACAGGTGTGCACCACCAGGTCCAGTGTTTACATGGGCACTAACTGCAGTCCTCACGATTACACAGCAAGCATTCTACTGACTAAGCCATTTATCTTCCCAGCCTCCTAGTTAGTTATTTTTGAGATAGAGTCTTGCTCTGTTGCCCAGGCTGGTTTATAACTTCTGTCTCAAGTGATCCTCCTGCCTCAGCTGGGCCCATAGTTGCTACCACTGCGCTACCCTTACATTTTACCTTTGGATGTTCTGCTGAGTTCATTTACAGACATCTAGACACGGTTTGGCTTTGCACCTTTATCCTCTACCTCCAGAGACCTCAGGACTCATTCTGGACAAATTCCCAGGCCAGAAAGGCAGGGACGAAATACTTTTGGACTGACAACCCCTTCTTGCAGCTTAGCATGGCTGGCTTTGCTGCCAATTGCTTTAGTAGGCAAGTGAATGCGATTTGGGCTTATCTCCTCAGAACATTCGTTTTAATAGCTCTGTTCAATTGAATAACAGCCCTAAATGGCTGCTGCCTGACAAATGAGACCCCCAGCCAGCATGAGGATCCTAGGAAAGAAGCCACGCTCTGCTGTTAAACTGCTTATGGTTACAAGGCTGGTGAGAGGCCATGCTTTCTCCCTGGTCTGCGGTGGTCACTGGGGTTATGGGGGAGGGCCAGGAGACCCCTAGCACCAGCTTCACATCCCCCCTGGCTAGGGACCAATGGGATTATTGCATTAGAGAGTCATTCCTTTAAAAGACTAGTTCTCGCTCTGCAGAGTGAATTCCTGACACTAACAGCAGAGGCCACTGCACCTCACCGAGAGTGAGCTGAGTTCTTTGAGGAAAAGAGCTATTGCACATTGAGATTCTGAAGGGCATGTGGCACCTTTAATCCCAGCACTTGGGAGGCAGAGGCAGGCAGAGCTCTGTGAGTTCCAGGCCAGCCCAGGACTACGGAATGAGACCCTAACTCAAAGAAAAGAAAATTTTATTTTCTTTTAAACTTATTGTGTGTGTGATGTATGTGTATAGCTGTGTATCTTCCACGGCACACATAGAGAGGACAGACGACAACATGTGGAGTCAGTCTGTCCTTCCATCTATCTGTGAGTTCCAGGTATCCAACTCAGGTCATCAGGTGTGTGCAGCAAGTGTCTTTACCCGTTGAGCCATCTCGACAGACTGGAAAATTTAAAAACAAACAAAATTTGTAGGCAAACATGTTTGTGCTATTGTCACCCACAGATAGATGCTTCTAGAAGGACCCCCTCAGGCCAGTAACTCTTTTACCCTTAAGGCAGTGACCACTTTGACCTCCAAAATGACAGCTGCCATCTACCCAGGTTTGTACTTTAAAGAACAAAAATTATACACAATTGGGCCAGCAAAATGGCTCAGTGGGTAAAGGTGCTTCCTGCCAAGCCTGATGACCTGAGTTTGATCCTGGGGACCCAGATGGTAGAAGAGAACCGACTCCTGCAAGTTGTCTTCTGACCTCCATCCATGCATCCTTATGTGGATGTGTACACACACACACAGACACATGAATACACACACAAATTAATAAAATATAACCCAACCCCCCAAATAAAAAGTTTATAAAAGATATATCAATGCCCCACCCCCTGTAGCTTAGGCTGGCCTTGAGTCTCCATCCCTGGCCTCATCCTCTCAAGTGAGTGCTGGGTTGTAGGGACACTCCCTGCTAGGCTTGAGTTTCAGGTCTGTGTCTTGCATATGTGTGTGAGTACACACACTCTGTGCAGCTGTGCCTGGCCTTTCTCATGCCAGAAGCTGTCTTCCACATTCCACCCGCCACCCCATCTGCACTCGGGAAGCTCCAGCCTGGGCACCTCCTTCACGGACACATGTTCTCTTTCTCTTAGACTTGGGAGGGCCTGTGAGATGGCTCATCAGGGAAAAGCACTTGCTGTGCAGCCTGATGACCTGAGTTCTATCCCTGGAATCCACACAAAGGTGAAGGAGAGAGTGGAATCTACAAAACTGTCCTCTGACCTCCACACAAGTGGCATGGCCTGGGCATGCACAGAGCCAGGAGTGTCCTACTGGCTGAGAGTGGGGTCAGATATTCAGCATGGGTGGAAATGTTCTGTTCTCAAAGCAGTTCCATCCAGAAGAGTCATGGGAGTGAGGGGTTCAGACTCATATATGTGACCTGGGTGGGTTTCTCAGCCACTCTTGGCCCCAGTGTTCATGGTATAAAATGGGGCTGTAGGGCTGGGAGATGGCTCTGCTAGTCCAGTGCTTGCCTGGCAAACGTGAGGCCCTAAGTCATCCCCAGAACCCAGGTACAAGGCAGGGCATGGTGGTGCACATTCAGGATCCCCTGGCTGGACATGACAACCAGGCAATCCTTACTGCAGGCCAGTGAGACCTTGTCTCAGAAAACAGGTGGATAGAGGGCTCAGCACTTACAAGCACATTCTGCTTTGCCTGAGGATTCAGGTTTGGACACCAGAACTGGTAACTCAGTTCCAGGGGATCTGATCCCCTCTTCGGGCCTCTGTGGGCACTGCATGCATGTGGTACACATATATACAAACTCATAAAAAGTATCTTAAAAAAAAAAAAGGGAACCGGGAGTGGTGGCGCACCCTTTAATCCCAGCACTCAGGAGGCAGAGGCAGGCGGATCTCTGGGAGTTCAAGGCCAGCCTGGTCTACATAGTGAGTTCCAGGACAGCTGGGGCTACAGGGAGACCCTGTCTCAAAAAGACTAAAAAGAAAAAAAATGGGGAGAGCAATACAGAAAAGCACCTGATGCTACACACACACACCACACACACACCACACACACACACACCACACCACACACACACACACACCACACACACACCACACACACCACACGCCACACACACACACCACACAAACACACACACACCACACACCACACACACACACCACACACACACACACACACCACACACACACCACACACACCAAACACAGACATACAAACACACCACACACACACCACACACACATACACACACACACACACCACACACACACCACACACACCGCACACGCACACACTGCACACGCACACACACAACACACACACACACACCACACACACATATACCACACACACATAGACA
>NW_008357641.1:1426495-1432952 GCF_000622305.1 Nannospalax galili
ACCACACACACACACCACACAAACCCCCACACACACACCACACACCACACACACATATAAACACACACACACCACACACCACACACACATATACCACACAAACACACACAGATACCACACAAACACATACACACACACACAAACACACACACATACTACACACACATACACACACACACCCCACAAACACACACACACCACACGCCACACACACACACACCACACAAACACACACACACCACACACCACACACACACACCACACACACACACACACATACACACCACACACACACCACACAAACACACACACATATACCACACACACACCACACATACACACACCACACATACACACACACACACCACACACATATACCACACACACACCACACACACATACACACACACATACACCACACAAACACACACACACATACACACCACACACACACCACACAAACACACACACACACACCACACACCACACACACATATACCACACACACCACACACACATACACACACATATACCACACAAACACACACATATACCACACAAACACATACACACACACACCACACACACATCCACACACATACACATACACACACGACACAAACACACACACACACACACCACACACACCACACACACACACATACACACACCACATACACACATACCACACACCACACAAACACACACATATACCACACAAACACATACACACACACACCACACACACATACACACACATACACATACACACACGACACAAACACACACACACACACACCACACACACCACACACACACACATACACACACCACATACACACATACCACACACCACACAAACACACACATATACCACACATACACATACACACACATATACCACACACCACACACACACATACATATACACACACATATACCACACACACACACCACACACACATACACACCACACAAACACACACACATACACACCACACACCACACACACATACATATACCACACACATACATACACACACACATATACCACACACACACCACACAAACACACATATACCACACAAACACACACATATACCACACAAACACACACATATCCCACACACACACCCCACACAAACACACATATACCACACAAACACACACAGATACCACACAAACACATACATACACACACCACACACACCACACACACACACATACTACACAAACACACATATACCACACACACACACACCACACACCACACACACACCACACAAACACACACACATATACCACACACACACCACACAAACACACATATACCACACAAACACACACAGATACCACACAAACACATACATACACACACCACACACACCACACACACACACACCTGGGGCAAGCTGACTAGCTAGACCACTCAAATCGGGGAGCTCTGGCCTCTACAGTGCATGTATACGTATGTGCACTCACAGGCATGAATGCCCACACATATACCACACACACACACACCACACAAACACACACATATACCACACAAACACACACATATACTACACAAACACATACACCACACACACACCACACAAACACACACACACACACATACACACACACACCACACAAACACACACATATACTACACAAACACACACATACTACATACACATACATACACACACACACCACACAAACACACACATACTACACAAACACACACATACTACACATACCACACAAACACACACATATACTACACAAACACATACACCACACACACACCACACAAACACACACACACACACATACACACACACACCACACAAACACACACATATACTACACAAACACACACATACTACATACACATACATACACACACACACCACACAAACACACACATACTACACAAACACACACATACTACACACACATACATACACACACACACCACAGACACACATACTACACAAACAGACACATACTACACATACACACACACACCACACAAACACACACATACTACACAAACACATGCACCACACACATGCAAAGTTACAGCACACACACTCCACAAACATATACATTCATATGACACAAACACATCTACCACACAAACACACATATACCACACACATACACACCACACAGATATACTACACAAACATACACTGATACACACTCAGCACATATCCACATCCCACAAACATACACATTCATACCACACAAACACATACACCACAGAAACACACATACACTTATACCACACAAACACAATACCACACACACACACTTAAACACAGAAAAACACCACACAAACGTGCTTCTTTCCACACAAACACACGCACCCACACCACACACACATACCCCACATGACACACCCCTCCACTCACACCCTCCCACATATGAATTCACACTTTCACACACAATTAATTAAGGTGGCTAGTGCCTGAGGAACAACGTCCAAGGTGCATATACAACCACATACATACATGTACATACAAATGGGGCTGCCATAGAGGCTCTGTGGAAGTTTTATCCCGGGGATCCCATCATGAGACATGGCTTTCCTGAACAGCTCTAGGGGCTGCAGGAATCCCTGCGGTGACACTCAGATGAAGTTTGGCTTCCAGCAAAGGCCCCTCATGGCACCTGGACTTTCTCCTGGGGTAGCCCTCTGCTCATCTCACACCTAGACTTTTTCCTGGGGTGATCCTGTCACCTCCCACCTAGACCTTCTCTTGGGTTGGCTCAGGCAACCTCTTCCCAGTTCATATTAGAGCCTGTTTACCTTTGAGACAGTGAGAGACAATGTCAAGTACAAAAGCCATCGACAGTTAGCACCTGCCACTGAGTTGAGGTCCCTGACCCAACTGTACATGGTTCTAATCACCATTGCGTCAATCATTTAATCCATACATTACACAGAATTCTTTTCTGTAGTTTATTTGTATTTCTTGATTTTTTAATATTTTGTTATTTTAATTTTATGTGTATGAGTATATTGCTTGCCTGTATGTTAAGTGCACCCATGTCATGCAATGCTCATGGAGGTCAGAAGAGGGCGTTAGTCTCCTGGAACTAGAGTTACAGGTGGTTGTTAGCTGCTATGTGGGTGCTGAGAATTGACCCCAGGTCCTCTATCAAAATTCTTCAATTGAAATTTAAAATTATATTTGTTTATAAACAAAACAGCCTTATTTGTTGTAAAGCTGTTGCTCTTAACCGCTGACCCATCTCTTTAGCTCTGGGTGTCTTGTTTTTTGAGACAGGGTCTTCCTCTCCAGTAAGGTGGCTTCAATATCTGGCTCTTTTGTTTGTTTTGACAAATTAGAAAATCTTAAAAGTGCCCCCTCCAAAGACACAGAATTTGGAATTTATATACAGACATCATTGTTATAGAATGTTCCAAATGAACTAAACTGCTGCTATGTGTGGGCTAAGTAGGCTTCAGATAGCTAAAACTTAAGCATCTACCTCCTCAGCCTCTCTCTTCTGTCCCACTCTGCTTTCCAGTCTATACATGCTGAGTGAAAATTTATGATCATCCTGCCTCAGCCTCTGAGAGCTGAACGAGAAGCTGGTACCTATGAAAATTCTTCAATTGAAATTTAAAATTATATTTGTTTATTGTGTGTATATGGTATGTGCCATGGTGCCCATGCTAGTCAGACAACAACTTGTGGGAGTTAGTTCTCTCCTTTCACTGTGTATGTTCTGAAGATTCAACCCAGGGTGTCAGGCTTGCTGGCAAGCCCCTTTACCCACTGATTCATCTTGCTGGCCCCTGGAAACTATCTTTCTTTCTTTTAGATGGGGTCTCACTATGTTGCTGGCCCCTGAAAACTTTTTTTCTTTACAATTTTTTGATTTACTTATTTTATTTAAAAATATTTTATTACTTTTATGTGTACGAGTGCATCACCTGCATGTGTGTAAGTGTACTTGTGTTGTGCAATGCCCATGGAGGTCAGAAGGGGGCATCAGATCCCCTGGAACTGGAGTTAAAGACAGTTGTTGGCCACCGTGTGGCTACTAGGAGTCAAACCTGGGTCCTCTGTAAAAGAAGGCAGTGCTCTTAACTGCTAAGCCATTTCTCCAGCCCCTTATTTCTTTTTATTTTATGTGTATGAATGTTTTGCCTGAATGTAAGTGCACCCGTGTCATGCAATACCCACGGAAGTCAGAAAAAGATGCCGGATCCCCTGGAACTGGAGTTAGGGATGGTTGTTAGCCACCATGTGGACGCTAGGAATTGAACTTGGGTCCTCTGAAAGAATAGCTAGTGCTCTTAACTACTGAGCCATCTCTCTAGCCTCCTTTCTTTGTCTTTTAGACAGGGTCTCCCTGTAGCCCCAGCTGGCCTGGAACTCACTATGTAGACCTGAATGGCCTTGAACTCACAGGGTTCAAGAGGCCTCTGCCTCCTGAGGGCTGGGATTAAAGGTGTGTGCCACCACGCCAGATTTTAATTTTTTTGATTATTTTTATTTTATGTGTATGAATGTTTTGCTTGCATATATGTAAGTGCACAACATGTGGGCAATGCCTTTGGAGACCAGAAGTGGGAGTCAGAGCCCCTGGAACTGGAATTACAGACAGCCTGGTGGGTATTGGAAATTGAACCCAGGTCCTCTGCAAGAGCAGCCAGTGCTCTTAACCACTCAGTGAGTCATCTCTGTAGCCCCTGAAAATGATTTCTTGATACATCTACTTTATAACAGTTTGATATCCTACAAACCTGAATCTATGGTTCCCACCCACCTAGCAGCAAATGGCCCATATTACACCCAAGGAAGGCACACTCACCAAGGCCCCAACTGAATAACCTAGGTGCTATCTAAAGGAATGAATAAAGGCATGGTCAGTCCATGGAATACTACACAGTAGAGAAAATGTATCACCCACAACTATAGGTGACAGCAGATGAGGTTTAGACAAACAGTGGAACCCAAGAAACCAGGTCTTGCAGAATAATGTGTATCAAGTGACTTCACCTAGCTCAAAAGAAGCAAAGCAAAACGGTGCTGTAAGGAAAAGCTAAAAAACATGAATGCCATAAGGTCAGGCAGTGGTTATTAGGGTTGGGTGGGGTCCTTGTGTCAGTCTGTGGGTGGGTTTCTAGTGACAGGCCTTGGGGTTTCTCTACCTGTTTGTGTTTTATGTATTTTTCTGTGTTTATGTGACTTCCCAACAGAATAAAAGGCGGGTGTGAGGGGAAGCAAAGGGCCTTTGAAAGGAAGGGAGCACCATGGGGTGTCACCCGCTGTTCAGATCTGACTCCTAAAAGATGGCCTAAACATTCAGCTTGGAACAGGCCCCTGTGACCCACAGCCTTGCCAGAGAACCCAACCCATCCTTCAATCTCTCAAAAATCGTGTTTTGCCCAGCAGACCTACATTTCTGCGGCGATGGGCCACCCGTCGGTCTCCACACCAACCCCCTCCTCTATCTTTAAGTCCCTCCCGCCTCTGGCTAGGGTGCTGGTCCCGTCTGTCTGGAAGCAGTCGGCCTAAGACTTGGTGATCTGATCGACCCGAGTGGACCCCCCTCCCATCCCCGCCCCGGGCCACGCCCTTTCCTATTGGCGATGGGTGGCAGCCGTCACCTCGGTTCCCCTAGCCCGCTCCCCTGCACCCCAGCTCCCTGGTCTTATTTTAGAAGAGCCCAGAGGAGGAAGAGGAGGAGGGAGCGCTTGGGGGCGGGGATGCTGCCAGGTTTTGCCGCATCCCGAGCAGCCTCGGAGCGGCGCAGCCTCCCCTCCTCCCCTCCGTGGGGAATTTTCAGGGTTGCGCTGCTGCAATTGAACCCCAAACGGAGGCCCCGCCGAGCGCACGCTGTGCGCGCACACTCAAACGCTTCCGTGCGCAGAAGAACCCGCGGCCCGGGGATCAGGGAGGAAAAAAAAATTATTTTTTGCTTTTTTTTTTTTTTAAACCCGGGCCCTTGCAGCTCGAAGACTCCTTTAGAGCCCGCGGAGCGTCCGCTTCACCCCCCCGCCCCCGCAGTCTCCATCTGTATTGGATTTGGGGGAGGGGCTGCAGCGCTTTCAGGAATTTTTTTTCCCCCTTTCCAGGTCTAGGAAAGTCAGCAAAAACGGACTGAAAGGTTTGCTTTCCGCCTGCTGCCGCACACACCTGGTTTTGATTTTTAGTTATTTAATTTTTTTCCTTTATTTTTTTCTGTTAATTGGACTGAGCGAGTGCTTTTAGCAAGATGCGGAGCTGACCTGGACCTCGGAGGATTTTGCAGCTGTACCGGAGTGGGGAGCGTCCTTTGCACAGACTTCGTCTTAAGGGGGTGTGCACTGGAGCGTTGCCTTTTTTTCTTTCTTTCTTTTTTTTAAAATTGGTTTCTTAGCTGATTTTCTCCCCTCCGGAGTAGGTGGCCGGGGATCGCCTGGCTCGGGGCCCGGTTCTCGCCGCGCCCTCCCCCGCGCCCCGCCCCC